>NC_141905.1:28201212-28504242 GCF_057802395.1 Ceratotherium simum simum
AGCCTTTACTTTGGTTAGAGTCTCTGTTTTAAATTGAGTCTTTAAGAACTGACATGACATAGAATAAGAAGTGATCAGGTGGAATAAATCAGGAAGTAGATGATGAAGGAAAATGCCAATTAGGTTCCATATATGACGGAATATATCTTTCCGGGGGCTCCTCCTTTATCTCATTGTAAAGCATGCATTAAGCACCAAATTACTTTTTCCCCAGCTTTATTGATAATTTACAAATAACATTGTGTAAGTTTAAGGGGTACAATGTCATGTTTGATACACGTATACTATATTGTGAAATGATTACCACATAAGGTTAGTTAACCATCACCACACATAATTACAATTTTTTTGTGGTGAGAACAGTTAATATCTATTCTCTTTGCGCGTTTCAGGTATAGAATACCATATTGTTAACTATAGTCACAATCCTGTACATTTGATCTCCAGAACTTATTCCTCTTATAACTGGAAGTTTCTACCCTTTGACCAACATGTCCCCATTTCCCCCACCCCTGAGCCCCTGGCAACTACCATTCTATTCTCTATTTCTGAATTTGGCTTTTTTTAGATTTCACATGTAAGTGAGATCATACAGTAGTTGTCTTTCTCTGCCTGACTTATTACTTTAAAAAAAAAAGCTTTATTGATATATAATTTACATACTGTACAGGTCACCTATTTAAAGTGTACAGTTCAGTCTTTTTTTAGTATATTCACAGAGTTGGCCATCCATCACCATGATCGGTTTTAAAGTGTTTTCATCACCCTAAAAAGAAACCCTGTACCCATTATTAGTCATTCCCTATTTCCCCCACCTCTCTACTGCCTAGCCCCAGGCAAACTCTAATCTATTTTCCGTCTATAGATTTGCCTATTTTGGACATTTCATATAAATAGAATCATATAGTATACAATGTTGTGTGACCAGATTAATTTTGACATGATTATAGTTTCTAAAGTGTTATATAAACACTGCCCTTGACCTATATTCTAAATTTAATATTTTGAAGTTGGGCAGACATCATCTTAAAAATAAGAAATAACTTTTTGTTATGGAAAATTTCAAATATATTCAAAAGTGAAGAGTAAGAGTAAATGTTATAATAGCCCCCCATGTACTTACCTCTAGCTTCCATGGTGATTATCTTAGCCAGTTATCAATATATGGCTAATTTTGATTTAGCTGTAGTGTACCCCCCTTCCCTTCCCCACTGAATTATTTTAAAACCAATCCCACACATTATATCATTTCATTAATAAGTAGTTTAGCATGTATCTCTAAGAAATAGGCTTTTTTTTTAAAGGCAAAACTATAATATTATTACACCTAAAAAATTAACAACAATTTCTCAATACAGTAACTAGTCAGTATTCAAATTTTCTCAATTGTTCCATTGATGTCTTTTCACAGTTGGTTTATTTCAAATCAGGATCCAAATAACAACCACACATTACATGTTGTTGATGTGTCTCAAGGCTTTTTTCTAGCCTGTAAGATTCCTGTGTCTTTTTTCCCCTTGCCAATTATTTGTTGAAGAAATTTGGTCATTTGTCTTTCACGTTCTAGATTTTGCTGATTATATGCTAGTAGATTTTTTTCTTTTTTTAACATGTTCTTCTAGCCCGTTTTTCCTGTAACCTGGTACTTAGAGCTAGAGGCTTGATTAAAATCAGGCTCAATTTTTTTTAATAAGAATACTTCATAGGTAGTACTTTGTACTTCTTTTATCATATCAGGAAGTACATAATGTCTGGTAGTCTTTCTTCTTGTTGCTGTTGATCAGTGAGTAGACATCATCTTAACTCTACCTTCTATCAAATCCAGAAATCCCCTCAACAGTACTCCTTGTGGATGGCCACCTCCAACTCTGCTTAAATATCTTTAAAGGAATCAGTCTGCTCCCTTCGGGAGGTTCCAATGGCCACCTTCTTGTCTAGCAGTTGCACTTGACTTTATTAGAGGAGCACCAAATTCCAACCATTACAGCTGTGATTATTAAATCTGGCTGCCCATCATAGTCACCTGAGGAGTGGCTTTTAAAAAAACATAGAGAAATAATTTTATGTAAATGGGATCATAGCACACATGCTGTTTTTATTATAGACAATTTTCCTGTTTAGCTCTCCTCCTCTTACATCAGTCCCTACTTTTTATCCGCCACCTTCCCAGGTAATAATCTAATATGCATATTTCTATACTTTTCTATTTATATAATCCTATGTAGACTTACATATATTGTGTTTTTTTGTTGGGGTTTAATATTACAGATTTTTTTTTCTTTTAACTCAACAATACTTCATGAAAATCCCTCCACGTTTTCTAGTTTAACTCAATTGATTCTTTTGAGTGGTTGGGCAATATTTTGATATTGAGGATACCATAATGTATTTAGCCATTTTGCTATAGATGGACATTACATTATTTCTAGTTCTTGGCAACTACAAACAATTCCACAATATACTGGTATTTTTGCTTCTTACTCCAAGGAGTAGAATTGTTGGGTAAGAGGGTAAATATATTTTCAATTTTAATGGATATTTTTAGATTGCTTTTTAGAAAGACTATAACATTTCACATTTCCTCCAACAATGTTTGAGGATATTCTCCCACACTTTTTGGGGAAGCCTTTTAAAAATAAATATTCCAGGCTCCAACCACAAAGAGTCTGGTTCAGTAAGTCTGTGGAGAGGTACAGGAAGCTGTATTTTTAAAAGCTCCTAGATGAATCTATGATGGTATTGGAACCACTACATTTAAGCACCAGGAAATATTAAAAATAACTGGTCTCCTAGCTTAGTATCAGCAATATCATGCTTTAGCCAGTTACATATATTAGAATCAAAATATCAAATCAAGACATGAATTGGCAGTAGACATATATATTAAATGTAGGTCAAGGGCATGTGCATTTTCAGAATGGAAGGCTTAATTAGTTGTATTGGGGCAAGCCCCTTGGGAATCACATATCCAGTTTAGAGCAGCTCTTCTCTTAACAGTCTAGCAAGATTTTGAAGAAGACATAAGCATTGAATGATTGTTTAGAATGTAGGTGACTGAGAGAAGTTAATGCGAGAAATAAAATAAGAAATGTTGTTGAAGAGCTCCTGCTCGTAGTAATAGGGAGTGAAAAATCAAGAGACTTGAATTTTAATACTGGTTAAATTACTTACTACCTGTCAGACCCTAGAACTCATTTTCCTGTTATGTAAAATGAGGAGGTTTTATAGATGATTATTATGATCATTTCAGTTCCTAACTAGACTGGAGATAATAGCTCCCTTTGTCATCACGGATGCTTTAGAGAATCACTATGTCGCACAGTTTCCTCTGTATATATTATAAGTCTTGGGCCCAAGTCTGAAGCAAAGCTGATTGTATTTACAAAAATGAAAGGAAGCAAGATGGGAACATTCAGCTATCTGTTCACAGAACTCCCCCTCTACAAGGTTCTTCAAGGCTGGTGTTCTGGGACCTTTGTGGCCTATAGAAAACTATCCATATTCTGAAACTCCTGTTTCTACATTACAAGAACACTTCCTCCATTGGATTAAGGGATGCATATTTGTTATGTAATGAAATAAGAACTCCTGAGTTTTGTGTTGCCAGGCTCAGAGTTTAGGCTCCAGGAGAAGAGATGGCTTCAACTTGTATTTATGTTTTTCTCCTCAGGCTCTGCAGATGGCATGGGGAGGAGGTTGCACTCAGCCCCTGGCCTTGGTCTCTCAAACACCCCAACAGCAGAAATGGAGCACAGTCTCCACGAAGCCAGCACAGTGCCTGCTTCTCAGGTAGCAGCCTCAGGTGCTAAAGTGCTGGGCATGGGATGGTGTGTTGGGGAAGGAATTGTGGAGAGATATGAGTGGTAGGGTTGGCAGTAAGGCAGGGGCATGGTAATGTGGCGCTTCTTTTGAGTGAGAGGAGATTGCCACATGGCTGGTACCTTTTAAATAAATCTGATTCAGGTCTCTACTAGTGAGTCTTACCCTATTCTCTCCTATATCCTTGGGGACAGGGTCTGTGGGAAAACCACAACTCTGGTGTTATGTGTCTGCCTGTGTGTGTCTTGTATGTTTGAAGGCTGTGCGTTGCCGAGGCCCCAGCGGAGAATATGGGAAGGATGATCAGTATGGTGCAGAGAACTTTCGCCGCATCTCACGCAGTCTCAGTGGCACTGTTGTCTCAGAGAGGGAGGAGGCCCCAGTCTCTTCCCACAATTTTGTAAGTAGGATCAGGGTCTGTCTATTCAGAACACCCTCTTTCTCTTGCTGGGTAAAAATATAGTGCAGGTAAAGGGGCAAGTGAAACTAAAGGTTCTAATTTGGGGGAAAGCCATGTGCACTCAGCAAAAAAGAGGACACTTAGTCATTATTTTATTGACACACATTAAGTTGGAGCCCAGAGGAATGTCCCTTGCCTGATGCAGTTCTGGAAGTTGTACTGTAGGTTTCCCCGGGGTGAGAAGAGTCCTAGTAGCCTTGAGAGAAGTCTCTGAGAAGCAATGGCTGCTGATTGGGTTAGAACCCATTGCACTAATCAAAGGAAGAAGAGATGGGATAGAGTATTGTTTTGCCTTTTTCTCCCCACCACAGTACATGATTGAGTGGGTCCAGTGTACTTTCAAGCTGAAAAGAAGCATGTGTATTAGCAAAAAAAGGAAAATGATTTAAAATCCTCCTCCATGAGGCTTTTCATTAATGCAGTAATCTGTAGGTGAAAGGGACTGGGACACCCAAGTCAGCAGCGATCAGCAAACTCAAATAGTTTCAGTGGCTGTGTTTATAAATCTTTCCTTTTGAGAACTTCACACACTTGCCCAAGGCAAGTTGAGGTTTCGTTACAATAGAGGTCAGATGCAAAGTACCAGTGTATTGAAGCTTGTTCATCAGGTCAGTTCAATAAAAATTTTAAAAAGTGGTTTTAAATACATGGTTCAAAAGTACAAAGGTATAAAAGGATATACAGTGAAAACTAAGTCTGTCCCACCAGTCCTTCAGATCCACTTTCCCTCCCAGGAGGCAGTCATTTTTTCCAATTTATTGTTCATAAGTTCCTAAACAACTTTGAACAGCTTACCATTCCTTTTGGAAAAGGTGGTCTTTTCTGCTCAACATTTGTTCTCATATACATTTAATGGCCAATTGTTATTTTCCTAGGAGAGTTGGCTTTCTTTCTCCTGACTTGTGTATCCTTCATTTAGTCATTGATTCCTCCTTTTAAACAAAAGCTTATTGAGCTTATGTTCTCAGTATTGTGTCAGGTGCTGGGGATACAGTGGTGAGTGAGTTAGATATAGTCCCTGCTCTCATGGACTTTACAGCCTACTCCATGAGACAGATAAATAAACAAACAATTACAATATAATATGATAGGATTTAATGCCATGGGAGCATAATAGAAGGGACATATAAACCAGGCTTGAGGGATTAGTGAAGGCTTCCTGGAGGAAGTAAAAAGAATATAGTAGGTAAAGAGACCTGAAGTAGATATTAACTGAATTAAAGAAAGCTCCTTTGGTGTGGCAGGATTAGAGTCTGGCGAGGGAAGGATGGAGAGTGTTGACAAGTGAAATGGAAGGAATATAAACAAGGGGCATATCATGAACCACAGTAAGGAGTTTGGGAATATAGAGAGAAGTAGACATATTGGAAAACCAATTAGGAAGTAAAAGTCAATGGGACTTGGTGCCTGCCTGCCTGGATTTGAGGAGAGGAGAATCAAGGATGATACCCAGGAATTATGGGTTGATAATGATATATTTGAGGGAAGAGAAGCAGGAATATATTTGAGGGAAGAGATGTGTGCAATTTGGGATATATTAAGCTTGAGTGGAGATATCTGGTAGGCCTTTGGATGTGAGACATATAAGCTTGAAATTGAGATTTGCGAATCATAGCCATTGAAAAGAAGAAAAGAGTATTGCAAAAAGAGGAGAGGAGCTAGGACATCTCCCTGTAGAGTATCAGATTTAAGATAGTTCTTCTGAAGAACTCTAAAGGGAAACTTAGTAAAAGAGACCAGAGAGATAGAAGGGAAACCAGGGAAATGTGATGTCACTTTCTTCTGTCCAGAAAAGAAGACTGATTGGCTGTGTCACTGCTGAGAGGACTGGCACCTGGTCCTTAGGCTGTATGGTAAATGCCTACCATGTGCCATGATGTGGGAGGTGCTATGAGCTTACACTGATGAAATAACACAAATTCTGCCCTGAATAGCTTACAGTTTAGTAAATGAAATAAGATATTCTGGTATATAGATTATTTTATTTAATATATTATTTATTTAGTGCCTGCAATGTTCCAGATGCTGTTCAAGGTGCTGGGGTTACTGGAATGAAAAGAAATGTATTCTACTTGGAGAGAAAGACAATAAATAAGTAAACCCTGGATAATGTGTGATAAAGAATAAAACAAAGCAAGGGGATAAGGAGTTATGAGGGAATACTGGTTATTCTCAGGGCTATTTTTGATAGGGTAGTGAGGGAAATCAGCTCTAAGGAAGTAACATTTGATCAGAGACCTCAGTGATATGAAGGTGTGAGCCATGGGAAGAATGTTCCAGGTAACAGAAACAGTAAGTGTAAAGGCCTTGAGGAGGAATGAGCTTGGTGTGTTTGAAGAACATTAAGAAGAGTGTAAAAGGCACAGGAATGGTAGGAGATAAAGTGAGAAAGATCGACATTGCTATATTACATAGGAACTCACAGGCCACAGTAAGGAGGAGTGAGCTGAACAAAGGAAGATCAGTTTGGAAGCTGTTGCAGTGGTCTGGTTGAGTTTAAATATGAAGCCTATAGGTAGAAATGACAGTATTTGGCAAAGGCAACTAATGGAATTGTGGATGAGAAGTACAAAATTAAGGGCAATGTCAACATTTGAGTCTAGGTGACCTAGGAATATGTGGTACCAGGAGGAGGAGTTTGGAAAGATGTCAGTTTGATTTTGGACATATTAATATTTCAGATGTTAAAGGGGATATTTCTGAGACTTTGTCACAAAAGTGAATGACTAATGGAGTACAGAGCAGGACATAAGCATTAGTGGGTACAAACTTGATAGGCAAAAGAGACTGTGAGACTGTGGAATGTAGCAGTGAAAGGAGAGAAGATGGAATAGAAGAGTCCTTTTTTTTTTTTTGAGGAAGATTGGCCCTAAGCTAACATCTATTGCCAATCTTCCTCTCTTTTTCCTTTTTTCTCCCTAAAGCCCCAGTAGATAGTTGTATGTCATAGTTGTACATCCTTCTAGTTGCTCTATGTGGGATGCCGCCTCAGCATGGCTTGATGAGCGGTGCGTAGGTCCACGCCCAGGACCTGAACCATTGAACCCCGGGCCGCTGAAGCGGAGCGCGCGAACTTAACCACTACGCCACTGAGCTGAGCTGGCCCCGGGTTCTTGATTGTACGTGTAAGGAGATATATTTTAGTTCCCCGTATTTAGAGAGTACATAGAATTTTCTTTCTCAATCTCTCAGACTTTTTGAATTTCTCTTTCTCATTCTATTTTTAAATTTCTATCTCAATCTCTCTATTTCTACTGTTAGCATTAACGAGTTTGGAAGGTGAGGGCTATAAGAAAGACAGGTTAAGGGAAGGGGATCTGCAATTTGGTGTCTTCAGTTCATAGTGGTTAGGATGTTTCCTAGAGAGGTTGATGGGGAGAGTTACTGAGTAAATTAGGTCTCTCTCCAGAACAAGGCATGTTTGTACTCTAGTTCTCTCCATCTCCCCCTGCTTGCCTCACTGTGTTTACCCAACCATATCCTGCTGTGCGTTAATCCTCATCTCTATGTTTTTTTGTCTTGTCTCATTATAAGGATTCATCAAACTTGAGGAAAAAGCCTTTGGAAACCCGGCACCGTTCCAGCTCCTCTTCCCTCCCTGTCATCCATGACCCTCCTGTGTTTCTCCTTGGTCCCCAACTCTACCCACCCCAACCACAGTTCCTGTCCCCAGATGTCTTGATGCCCAGCATGGCAGGGGAGCCCCATAAACCCCCAGGTAACTTTCCCCAAATCTAATATCATGTGCCAGAATGTGGTACCTTTCCCGGGACCTAAAAGTATCAAACCAGTACACCTATTGGGGAGGGGGCATATCCCAAGGTGAGATTGTAAAGGGATGTGAATTACTGCTTTAAGATCAAGCATTGATCTAGATAAAGTGTGATTGGATCATTTCTTGGGCAACATGGTTCTTAGACTAAGGGTCTAGATCAGAGCTCCCAGAATCTAACTACCCATGAAAATGAACTGCTTCAGTCATTATAGGACAATCTTTTAAGTGACCAAGGGGAGGTAATACCCAGTCTTTAGGATCCCCCTAACAAGGAGTGAATGGGAGACTTGGAAAGACCCTGTACATGGAATACCCATGCCATGTATACAAACCCAGACAATCCTGGGGAAGATGGGCAGCATCCTCTGGCATTCTTTGACTCTCCACAGCAAGATTTGCTCCTTTTCCTCCTCATGGGCTGAATCTGTGGTTTAAGGCAGTGATTCTCAGTGGGAAAGGGGAGGTGCTACTGGCATCTAGTGTGTAAAGGCCAGGGATGCTGCTACACATCCTAAAGTGCACAGGGCAGTTTCCCCGTACCTGCCCCTGCAAACAAAGAATTAACAGCCCAAAATATCAGTAGTGCCAAGGTTGAGAAACCTTGGCTTATGGATATAAATGCTCTGGGGCAGGGGGTGGTTGTGGTTCTAGAACAGAAGATAGAGTAGTATCGTTGATATTTGTGTTCAGATTTTAGGGAGCTTTGGATAAACAGGCCTTCTGGATAGATGAACTTCCTACTACTCAATGGAGCAGCCAGGTAGCCAGCCTCCTTTGACAGTTGTTAGGGGCATCTGATTAGTCAGCAGCATTTATTATAGCCTGTTCTGTACCAAATGCAGCTCCCTGCTCTCAAAGAGCTGAGTTTAAATAATCAATATACATACATATTTACAAGAGTATAATGCAGATATTGATGGGTTATAAAAGAAACAATGGAAAGTATTTTTTAGAAGTGATTTTTGAAAAATCAGTTATTTTGTTTCTTTTAAGTAGAGGGGAATTAATGTATAGAGATCTCAGAGAATAAGCAAGAATGTAAGCAGAGACAGCTTAACTGGAGTGAAGGTACCATGTTAAGAAAAGCCGAATGATGTTTGGGAGTGGTGGCTCTAGGAGTAGAGTTGTCACAATGAGAGTATACGTTTGCAATATTAAGGAGCCATTCTAGTGTGCATGTGTGTGTGTGTTGGAGGAAGGATTATAGTGGAGTGAGGTAGAAGTATGGCAACATCCAGGAGACTGTTGTATTTGCCCAGGTTGGAGGTAAGAGACTTGATTTTGATGTATATTAAGAATTTTAAAAAATGAAATTAAAAGCAAAGCTAGGCTCCTTCTTTCCTTGTGTGTGTATGCTCTTGGATGGGCGGGGAGTTGGGAGGAACAACCAGGAATGGTCCTCTGGGAGGAGAATGGTTTACTGAAAATGCTCAATCTTTGGGTTTCTTTTCTCTTCCTAGGAACTTCGAAGAGTGTCCAACAGTTTCTGGCTATGTGTGACAGGGGTGAAACTTCCCAAGGGGTCAAGTACACAGGAAGGACTTTGAACTACCAGAGTCTCCCTCATCGTTCCAGAACAGATGCCTCCTGGGGACCATGGTCAGAGACTAACCAGCACATTGGGTCCAAATTCCTGACTACTCCAGGGTGCAAGCCTCAGCTAACCCACACTGCCACACTACCAGAAAGATGCCAGGGCCTTCAGGTTCCTCATGCTCAGTCCTGGGGGGATCTTTTTCATTCACCCTGCCACCCTCCCATTGTTCACTCTGTGTCTCCACTATCAACCAGTCTTCATGTACCCCCGAGATCAGCTTGGAACTCGGGTCCTGTCCCAGGGTCTCGAGGCCCTGGTCCTCGAAGAGTAGATATGCCCCCAGATGATGACTGGAGGCAAAGCAGTTATGCCCCACAGTCTGGGCACAGGAGGACAGGGGGAGAAGAGTTTCTGTTTGTTTTAGCAGATGCCCCTGGAAGAGAGCAGATCAGGGCTAGAGCCCTGCAGCACAGCAGGTGGTAAAGGTCACCCTGGTCCTTTCCTGGAACCACAGCTTTCTATGTTAAAGTGACCATGGCAGAGTTGGTACCCTGCATCTCTGCCCGGGTTGTGCTAGTCTCATCTCAACATAGAGTTGGCAGTTTCTCCTAGGGGTGCCAGGAACCTCTAACAAGACTTGGCTCTCTGAGAGGCAATATTTGAAATTCCAATTTCCATTCACCTAGCAAAAGGAAGCAGCTGCTGTTTAGGGCTTTATTTGATGAATAAAGAAGAATCCATATTACTCTGGATACTAGCCATTCCTTAGGATCTTAGGGTTACCATTTTATTCCTGGATAGTTTATGCCCTCACCTGCACCTGAGCCCTTATCTTCTGTTCCCTACTATATAAGCAACTTCTATGCTTTGTTTTATCCACATATCCTTATTATCTGACCTTCTGTCTTCCCCATTCCCCATCCTTGGAGGGACATGTAGCCCTCTGGTCCTGGTCCTGACCACATCATTCAGGGCAGCCTACCTGCCCAGGTATTATGGACTGTCAACCTTCCCTGTGCCACCAAACCTTAAGTCTAGAATGTGGAGCTCCCAACATAACATTTGCCCCTCTGAACAGATGAAGTCAGGCACACTAACACACCCTCCTAGTCTCAGCAGCAGAACCATTACTGCTACTTGCTCAGTCGCCATTGTAAACCCTCAAAGTCAGCTGAACTATTTTAGGGCCAAACATACTGTTTTTGTAAAGTATTTTTCATTAATAAATCTATAAGATAGTTCTATTTAATTCCGTGTCTTTTAATTGTCTGTTTAGTCCCTTTTGTATGCTCTTGCTCTTTTGTATTGGGGTGGGGAGACCTGAATGATCAAGAAATACCAATTCCCAGTGGTCTGGGGCTCCCAAAGCGAGAGCCATGGCACAAAACATACATATAAATATGTGAGTGTGTGTATATATATTGACTGAGTGAAAGTGACGAGCCAAAGAGGAGTAGAAGGATATATACTCAGGGTAGGAGTCAATGGGCCCTAAAATGGAGTGATTTTCCTTATTGTTATTTGCTGCTAGTATATTACCTATCCCTTTCCTGCCAAGAGGCACTCAATGCATTACACACTTTCTCCTTCCCTCCTTTGGGAGACTTTCTGGGGATTCGAACTCCTCTTACAAACTTACTCCTGATCTATGTACTCTTGGTGCCCTCCCTCTACAAGTTTGTGGTGTGCCTCCTATCCTTCCCTTGCTCTCTTCCCATGGCTGCCCCTCCCCCTCCCTTCCCCTCTGGAATTATTGCTTCCATGTCAGAAAGATCCATTTTCACAAACCCTTCCTCACTGCCAAATTTTTCTCCCTCTAAAAGATATTTTGTGGGCTCCCTTTGCAAAGAATACCCATTTGGCATTTTCCTCCTCTTTTACCCCAGGTCTCAGAATCACTGAGATAGACAAAAAGAAGAGGTAAAAAGGGCTCTTTGAGACCTCTGGACCACTGCTTAACCTAATTATCACCATCCTTTATGAATAGATTCTGAGCAGAACAGAACAGCCTTATGAACAGAATTTTTCACTCCATCCCACTTAGATCCAATGCCATCAAGATATATAGATCTTAGTGGATACACTGGTAGAGACCAGTCCATCTGTCCATGATTCAGTACATCTGGTGTCATACACTCTTCTAATAATTATTGATTGAATAGTCAGTTCTTGTCCCACTACCCCCTTCCGCATGAATGTCCCTCCCTATAAAGGTTCCATAAGTCACCTGGGCCCAGATGCTGTATGTGGAACTAATTTCCAATGCCCCATTTACTCCTCTGCCTTCCAAATCTCTATTTTCTGAATGAATCAAGAGGGAGGCTGTGCCCTTTCCTAGTGAATTCTGTAGACTCTTTGAACATCTCATGGTGTCATCCCTTCCTTTCCCCTTACCTGTTTTGATTCTTAACCCTTGGAGCTAGTCTGCTCCACCTGCATTCTTACTCCATGCCTTCAGACTCTTGACAATTCCAGGCTCTAAAGACAAGGGCCAGATTCTCTCTCAAACTCCCGTCTGAACGGTCACTTCTGCTCTAGAACCTACAATGCTTCCTCTATTCTCCTGTCCCTTACCAACCAAATTACCCAGATCTGATAGCCAAATTGTTACACATTTGTTTCTCTATTAGTAGGAGATTCTGAGGTTTGATCACGTCTCCCCCTCTTACTTGGAGCTCCAGGAGAGCCGGTGTCATGTTTTCTATCACTCATTCACCGCAGCAACTAGCTACAGACAGCCCTCTCTCCTCACTCTTTTCTTTCTGCCTGCCCAGAATTTTAACCTGATCCCTTGGCCTCGTCCTGTTTCTCTCCTACTAGCCTCAGTAATTTTGCCCAAGTCCCTAGAGCCTGCCCCGCCCCCGCCCCCGCACGCGCGGTGCATGCCGGTCTTAGCCCCTCTGTAGGGAAAGAGGGTCCGCCATGTTCCCCGGCGGCGCCGCCGCTTGGCTCTAGTAGCCGCCGCCCCCGCCCCCAACCCCGCCCGGCCCAGCGCCTAGCCGAGCCCCGGGCCCAGCATGGCCGCCCCGGAGCCGGCCCGGGCTGCACCGCCCCCACCCCCGCCCCCGCCGCCCCCTCCTGGGGCTGACCGCGTCGTCAAAGGTGAGAGGTGGACGAAGCCCTGGGGGCCTGGCCTGAGAAGCTGTGTGTGAGGGCGGGCGGGAGACCGTCCCCTCCGGAGCGGGCCCGGAAGGGCGGGCGAGTGACTGGCTGCCTCCCTTGGGGAGTGGCCCCTGGGCGGGCCCCTGCTGGGCTGGGCTGAGTCGGTGGCAGCGGCTCCGCGGTCTCTCGCTTGCCTTCTGGCCGGGGCGGGGGTTTCGTTCTTGAGGTCTCCTAGCTGAAGGGGTGAGGCTACTGGCCGCAGTGAGCCCCTTTCTTTTCCTGCTCGGCCTGTCAAAGCGGCCCAGAGGCCGCGATTAGCTTCCTGCTCCGCGACAGCTGCACGCCTGGCTTGCCGGAGCAGAGCGAGGGGCTCGGAGACCTTCAGCCACGCGGGGCCGGGCGATGAGCAGTGAGAAAGCACCTCGGCTTTGGCCCACGCCTGCTCCCCAGTGACAGCCGTCCGCCTTATTCGCGCCTAGTTAGCGCCAGCCACGGGAGTTCGCGCTCGGCCCTCAGGTGTCACCCCGCGCGGAAATTGGGGGAACCATATGAGATTGGACAAAGGTGAAGGCATGAGGCAGGATTTGAAGGCTCCGGCTTTAATTCCACAATAGATGGAGAAAGGCAGCATAAAAGGGAAAAAAAAAAAAACCTCGTGGATAGGAAGAAGCATTTGCTTAGAAAACCGTCAACACTGTTTGGTCAAAGGCCAAAAGGGGTTACCCCTCCCTTGCAAACACACACCCACACACTCCTCCTAAAAGAAAAAGTTATATATTTCTCATCTGGGGCAGAATTTATGGATGTTTACCGACAACAGGTCAACAGATTAATTTAAAATAGAGAAATTGAGAGTTGCCTATGATTTCCATGTTCTGTGAGAGAGCCCATCAACTTCAGTGCTGTGGAGGTGAAAAACAATTTGAAATGATTTTTCTTTACCATGTAGCTTGGTTAATAAATTGAAATCATTTTAGAATAAAGTTTTCTTTGTTGTATTACCTTTGTTTTTGGAAGATAGATACTTTTGTTTTATTTTTTTTTATTTAGCTTCTCAAATACACTGGCACAATGTTTAAACACTGTTAGACCAGTTTTTGAAATCTGACCAGATATGTTTCTATTAAAATATTTAAAAACAAGAAAAACTTTTTCCTTTGTGTTTTTTAATTTTAATTTTTCAATTTGAGCCTAGTTTAATACACTAATTTGTATCCAGGCTTATGTAGATAATCTTTGAAAGTTAGTAGTATATCCAGTTGGGTTAGACATTGGAATGAGCTGAATAAAGAGTTTATGGAATCTTTGTCCTGAGAAATCTTTTTAAAAAGAGAAAAAAAAAGATTGGTGGTTCAGAAATTCATCCTGGCATGAAACCCTAGAGTTTTGTGGGCATGGGAACAGGAGACAAGGGCTGTCTTTTCATTTTCTGACTATATATCTATGTCAGATGTTCATTTCCCTGGGCACTTTTCACCATACTATTAGATGCTACAACCAGTCACATTCCTGAACAATGGGTCTATGCTATCCTTATGCTTGTGAATCTTTTTGTTTCTTATATATATGGTAATGTTTTCCCTGTACTGCTTTAATACAGTAAAAGGATTCCAAGCATAAGACATATTCCTTAGGGGTGAGTTGTGAATCCAAAACATAGTCATATTTGCAGTTTGTTGGTATGGAATAAAAGTCATTTGATTTAGGTAAATAGGAAAGGAGCATGTCGGTGTAGAAAATTATAGTTAAATAGAGCTCATGGATATAAGATCTCATGTGCTTGGTAGTATATTCTTCATCAAGACAAGTTTCATTTCTTCATGGAATTTGTTAGCCAGTTAGAATCCCTGATGTGGATTACATGTTTAGAGATGGTGTGCAACAGACTGGTTTGCACTGCTCATGGAGTTTCATCTCTGGCCTCCTCGAAAGTTACTGGGAAATTCTCCTTTCATCCGGAAATCCACTTTTAGATTTCATCTTCAGGCCTGTTTCTTGGCTTCCTCATTCAGTTATTGCACCATAATGTTACATTTGATGATGGAGAACACCATTGCCTGAAGATATATGACCACAGTGCTAGTTCAATTTGTTTAAATTGTTAAAATCCAGATTTAAGTCCAGTATGTGCTTGTTTTGCATCTGTACCATTTCATAGTAGTAGTGTTATGGAGACCATCGTTGGCATTGAGTACAAGTAGGCTTTTACTCCCCTGAAACTTTTCCTTATTTCCTTATGCTCTTATAGTCCTAGTCAGAGACCTATATTTTATGCTCTCATAGGTTTTGAAGGGGGTATAGATCTTTCTGTGTTTAATATCAGATGCCTGAAATTCACTTCATGTGAAGTTTGAGATCTTGGAATACTGTAGGTGATTCATGTATAAATGTAATTAGTTCTTCATTGAAATTATTAGTGTAATTGCATATCACTGATTATGGGTGATTAGGTTTCATGATTAGTTAAAGCAAATTCAGTTCTGACCCTTCTCCAGCTGCTGGCTCAGGTCAGATTTTTTTGTTTGAAAGTTGATGTAGCCCAAGTGGTTTAGGTGAGATAGTATGACCTTTTAACTATTTTCTGTTAAGCATTTTTCTATTCTTTAGCTAAGAAATTGGAAATAAGAAAACAGAAACAAACTAGGAAACACAGCTACCTGTATCTGCATAAGTGCCTTACTGCCATGACAGCGAAATTGGCATGGGTAATTAAAGCATAAAACCCTGAATTTATGTGTATGGCTCTCTATCCTCCCTCCCTGAAAATTACTTGACCTGAATTGTCCAGTTATTTCTTTTTCTTTCCAGATACTTTTAAAATTTACTTTTTGCTGTATAGATGAGGTCCCAGATTTGTAAAACTAGATTGTCTCCTGAGATTATTGAATTTGTTAGTCTTGTTACAAAAATTCACCTTTATCACTTAGAGGGCATTGTTTATATGTTCATTTTAGCACCCACAATGTGACTCATTCTCTTTTTTTTTTTTTTTTTTTTTTTGAGACTCACTCTCTTTTGCATTCAATCTATTTTCTTTATTTCCTAGGTTATATTAACCTTATCTTTTAAATGATCAGACTTGAACCAAAATGCCAAAGTGTGTGTGTGTTTTAAGTTTTTAAGCTGGTATATTTCTGATAGGCAGCTTTATGATTCACTTAGGTTCTGTTGCCAGCTGCTCTGCTTATAAATCCGAGGTCATTTGGCTCAAGTGTTTTCCGGTATCTTAGCTTTATTAGGATTGCTTATTTTCTTTATAGATTTTTAGATGACCCACATAGGTCTTGGGGTCACATAGCTACTTCAGTGTTTCTTGCAAGTTTTATTTCATTATATTTTAAAGCAACTTGAATTTTTTTATTTTTTATTTATTTTTATTTATTTTTTCCCCCAAAGCCCCAGTAGATAGTTGTACGTCATAGCTGCACATCCTTCTAGTTGCTGTATGTGGGATGCGGCCTCAGCATGGCCGGAGAAGTGGTGCGTCGGTGCACGCCCGGGATCCGAACCTGGGCTGCCAGCAGCGGAGCGCGGAGCGCGCGCACTTAACCACTAAGCCATGGCGCCGGCCCAGCAACTTGAATTTTAATTTTTGTTTACAAAATCTATTTTGTGGACCTAACTATTTAAAAAGATAACTCTTCAAAATGATTTTTCTTTTTCTTCCCATCTCCATTAAACTGTTAAGCATACTAAAATAAATCTTCAGTACCATGTTCCTAGAGAAAGCAAAGGAACATAGTGTGTGTGTGTGTGTGTGTGAGTGAAGAGGGGTGGGGGAGAGAACGCTGGTAACAAGTCATGTTAGAAAGAAAATGCCAAGGAGGAAATGCAGCTCCTCAGTAGGGAGGCAAAAGCTTCAGGTTCCAGAGCTATTGAATGAATTGGCAAGAGTTGTAAGGAAAAGTTTGGTGAAAAGAACCTTAGTTTATTAAATGAGGTGTGTTTTAGTGCCGATTATATGACTTCATTTCATTATAAAAATGTTTATACACAGAGATGAAATAAGCTGAAGCTAATTGGGCATTTTTGTATGGTGTGTACAATTTATTTTGGAACATCAAAGTAATCAAATAGTAAATATTTATTAAGTGCCTGCTGTATGCTAAAAACTGTAGGGAGACAACAGACTTTATAAAAGATAAAATACACTCTTGGTCCTTGGGGAAATAAGTACTTATTAAAAGTTAATTATATATGTCATAAGGATGGGTGTAATTAATGCCAGATAATTGGCAGAACCAATGAGTTGTTTGGGTTCAAAGGAGGTAGTGATGACTCTGGACTGGAATGGTCTAGCAAGGGTTTGTGTAGGAGGAAAGAGGCCTTGAAGGATGGGTAGGATTCAAATAGGCAGAGGATTGGGAACATTTGTTTGTGCAACATTTATTAAGTACCTGCTTTGTACCAGGCATTATACTAAGCATTGGGGATACAGAATTGAGTTAGATATGTCAAGTAACGTAGATTCTCTTGGAGTGCTGGCAGTTTAGTGCGGGAGACATTACAAATAAATAGTATATTGAGTTAGGTACAAAGTGTTATTGGAGCTATAAAGAAGGAATTAACTATCTTACTTGGAGAGAAAGCATACTGAGAGGATTATGTTTTGAGGTGGGCCTTGAAGGATGAGTAGGATTTCTCCAGAAATATATTGTCTAAATATATTGTCATTGCTACATAAATTAGTGTCAAGATATACAAGTATTTTAGAAACTATAACTAATATATATATATATATATTTTTTTTTTTTCCCCCCAAAGCCCCAGTAGATAGTATGTCATAGTCGTACATCCTTCTAGTTGCGGTATGTGGGACGCGGCCTCAGCATGGCCGGAGAAGCGGTGCGTCAGTGCGCGCCTGGGATCCGAACCCGGGCCGCCAGTAGCAGAGGGCGTGCACTTAACCGCTAAGCCACGGGGCCGGCCCCTATAACTAATATATTATTAATTCAGTAAACATTCATTAGTACCTATGTTCTAATCACTGGGTATGTAGAGATTAAAGAAATAGCCCCCTCCCTTCAAGGAGCTCATAAGCTTGTGGGGGAGACGGATATTTACAGTGCAGTTGGTAAGTGCCATGATATACCTGTGTATCATATGCAATGCTATGGGACCACAAAGGAGGGGGCATCATTAACCTAGTCTGGGGACATCAGGAAAAGTTTTCAAGAATTGGAACACTGAAATGAGGCTTAAGAACAAGAAGTTAGGCAAAAGATGGGAGTAGCGTACCCCCAAACAATAGGGTGTGCAAAGTACAGAGATTTTGAAAAGTGATGTAATTTGAAAAATGAAAATAAAGTGTCTGGAGTATAGGATGTGTCTGGAATGTGGGGCAGTGGCAAAAGATGAGGGTTGGAAATGTAGGCAAGGGTCAGATCACAAGGGATCTTGTATGCCATGTTAAGATAAAGAATTTGGATTTTATATAAAAATGAGGTCAGTCTTGAAAAAGGATAATGTTGAGATTTGAATTTTAGAAAGAGTATTCTGAGTATTGTAGAGCATGGGAAAAATTGAAAAGATTGTAAAAATTTTAGGAAAAAAAAAAATCCTTATTCGGTGTCTCAGGACCAAAGGGACAAAAACAGATCAGAGAATTATTTAGGACCTATTGGCCGTGTAGGGTGAGGAAGAAAGAGACTTCTAGGATAATTCCCAGATGGGTAACTGTATTGGTAATGGTTTAGAGGGGAAGATCATACATTAAATTTTGGACATATTAAGTTTGAAATATCTGTGGACCATCCAAATGGAGATACTTGATAATTTAATGAGGATCTGGAGTTTAGGGGTGGGGTCTGGACTGAGCAATCTACATATGTGGGAGTCCTCAAAATGTAGATTTTAGTTGAAGCTGTGGGTATGAGTGAGATCACTAATTCAGAGTAGTGTGGTAGGAGGGCAAGAACAGAAGCCTAGGACACGCACATTTAAGGATCAGGAAAAGGACTAGAAGTCCGTGGAAATAGGCCAATCAGGTATGACCAGAGAAGTAAGAGAAAACCAGATGAGTGATTTCAAGAACCCAAGAGAGGAGAGAGTTATAAAGTGGAGGAATAGAGCAGAAGCCCGATAAAGGGATTGAGGAAAATAGACAAAAAATGAGAAAATGAAGATATCCATTGTAGATTACTCTTTGAAGAAGCTTAGTTGTCAAAGTAAGGGATATGTGTGGCAGAAACAGGGATGAGGAGTAAGAGAGTTACTTGTTTAGGTTGTTTTTAAGATCGTAGATACTTAGGTATGTTTACTTGCTCAAAGGAAAGACCCAATGGAGAATCAGAGGCAGAAGAAACAGAATAGGGCCATGGTGGGGTGGGGAGGGTGATTGAAGTTAAGAGGTTGGGGGAGTGGGATTCAGAGCACAGAATGTTTAGTTTTGGATAGGAAGAATACCTCTTCCCTGAGATAGGAGGAAATGTAAAGATGGATATTAGCATAGATGTGGATGGGGAGGGGCAAGAAAGTGAAGTTTGGTCTGAAGGCCTCTATTTTCTCTGAAGTTAGATGCAAAGTTGATTACTGAGTAAGAGATAAAGTGAGTGAAGGGCTCAAGAAAGAGGTGACCATTTGAAATTTCCACTGAGGAGACTGGGAGAGGGCACAGACTCGAATATTTAATAGGATTGCTGGGAAGTGCCAATGACCAACTAAGTTGGAGATCATGAATTTGTAGTAGCACTGGGCCATTTTGATGATTTTATACTTAGTACCCAGGTTTAGAAGCTAACTCATCCAAGAATTGGAGAAGTCTTGCAAGCCAGGCACCTGAGTTTCATGTGAGAGATGACTAGAAGTTTAGTAGATGGCAGGGACCTCAAAGGAGGGGACATTTTTTTCATCAGTGGAATGATTATGTTGGAAGTGGTAATGGGGAACTAAAAGAAGACTAAAGCCTTCTCTGCTGGGAGTAGTGGAGTGTGGAAAAATGAGCTGCGTCCACTTTGAAAAAAGTATTTGAGAAGTGTCCTTCAGGGGAGCTAAGGTCTACTTAAGCTAGAGAGATGAAGACGGCATTCTGTGAAGAGCTAAAAGTGTGTGTGTGGGGGAGAGGGGTGGATTTTTTTTTTGTTTAATTTTATCATGGAAGTTCTGGAGGCCTCAGTGAAAAGGATTGGGAGGGACAACAGCCAGAGGATGGCATGGTGTGAGTAAAAGAAATAAAGAGAAAAATTCAGAAGTATAGATGACAGGAGGGACTTTATTTTGGACAGTTGCCAGTATGGCAGTGATGAGAAGCACAGGCATCTGAATGATACTTTGGAGTAAAGTTGTTCATTTGGCACAGGCTGCACCTCAGTTGGTGTTGGAGGCCTCATGGGGTTAATAGTTTGCAGCCTTTGCTTAGAGGTGGGGAACCAGGATTATTTAATTCCCAGAATTCCTTACCCAGTAATAGAAAAAGTAAGATCTCTGCCCCTCCCCCCGTCCCTGATCAATCTGTGTCCCTAGTTTATTTTTCCAACCTCCCAAATAAAAACTTTTTTTAGGCCTTGTTTTTTAGCCACCATGCATTAAACCTGAATGAAAATACCTTGTGAATGTTATTGATTACTATACAGGTATGCCCTTCATGCCAAAATTTGGGTTAAAGGAAAATTTTCAACAAAACAGTTTGGTCAAAATGAATACTACCAAATCAAGTTTTCTCGTGTTGGAAACTTCGTGATTTGAGGTGATTTTGTAGCTCTTTAGGTTGTGCCAGTCAATCCTCCATTTTAGCCATTTCAGTTGCTGACCATTTGCATTACATTTACATACATTTATTTTTTTATTTTATTTTTTTAAAGTGTTCTTTTTTTTTTTTTATTTTATTTATTTATTTTTTCTCTCAAAGCCCAAGTAGATAGTTGTATGTCATAGCCGCACATCCTTCTAGTTGCTGTATGTGGGACGCGGCCTCAGCATGGCCGGAGAAGTGGTGTGTCGGTGCGCACCCGGGATCCGAACCCGGGCCACCAGCAGCGGAGCGCACGCACTTAACCGCTAAGCCACGGGGCTGGCCCACATTTACATACATTTATGTTCTGGGTTTTCCCTATTACAAATATAGAAGAGGAGGAAAAATAGTCTGAAAATAATAAGAAATGATGTATAGGAAGAAAACCCTAGAAGAGCAGGAATAATTGGCTGAAGATGAATTGGAAATAAAAAAGAAAACCTTTAAAAAACCTGAAAATAGATGGAAATGCTTTAAAATGTCTTAGGAGTTGCAAAACAAAGTAGTAGCTGAGAATATTAAGTTTTGATGAAAAAATTTAACCCTCTATTGACCAACAGGATCAATAATTAACCCCCTATTAGGCCAAATGCTATTTGGTCAGCTTTCTTTTGCCTGGTCAGATCACTTTTCTCCAGCTGTCAAAGAACACATGCCTTTTCCCTCTTATTTTCTTATTTACTGATATAGTAAAACGTATTCTTTTGAAACTTCCTATTCTCCACTTTCAGTGTTGTGTTGTTAGAACACTGATCTATAGTTTCCATCTACTTTTATCTCTGGTGGCATTTCTTCACCCTTCAACCTGTACCCATTCCTTAAAAAGTATCCCAGCTGGTCTTGAAATGTAAAAGTATTCCTTGAGTTGAAAAAGAAGTAGAAAAGTATAAGTCTATAGATAACTTACCCATGGGCATGGAGGCAGTTTATATTTTTTTCCAGATGAAAAAAGACATTCCGGCTCTTGGTCAAAGAGGGGGCAATACCTCGCACTCCTCGGTGTGGCTTGCAGTGGAGCATTCACAATATGTGTGAAAACATGCAGTATCACTGGTGACTGGCTGAGTGGGAGGAGATAGGCGGTAATCTTCCACATGGGTTTTTAGGAAGTTCTTGTATTTTGAACAAAATTCAATCATTAGTGGAATTATGTTGTTGATTATTAGGAAGTGTACAGAATCTAGAGTGCAGCGTCTTAAACAATATCTCTTTTCTTGAGTAATGAAAAAATTCTCTTGGCCTGATGAGAAAAGCATGATTCTACTTGATCTCAGAAATTTGTATTTAAGAGATATTTAAACTTCTTATTTTTATGATGTCCCCAAAGTAACTTGTGATTTACTTAGTAATCAGTTATTAAATTCTGTAGTTTTTAAACAATTGGTTTACTGATGGAGGCAAATTTGGTTATAGCATGTATAATGGTTTGTTTAATCTTTGGAGAAAAACATACTTTAACAGAGGCTTTTATTTTATTACAATCTAGACATACTGTGTTTGGGAGAACAAACTGTATTTTAATGCCTTATTCTAGATGTAGTAAAAAGTAATGGCATAAATGTGTTCTAATGAAGGGAAAAGAAGCAAGTTCAAGTTTTGTTTTACTAAGTATCAAAAAAAGAAGAAAGCAAGAGGGGTTGGTGATTTCAAAGTCTTTTAGAAATTGTTGCCATCCCTCTGCCTTAGTTCTTATCTCACTTGTAAAGGATTGAGTTCTTCCTATTTTTTTTTCCTGTTACAAGAACGTGGTTATTTATTATTCTTTCTTAGGTAATTGATATAATTCTAATCCAGCCCCCTGTTCTGAATTACTTTAAGTTGAAATGTGAAGAAGCATTTGGTCCTGTAAATTTCCAGTCTTCTATATAATATTTGGTAATCACAGTGATCACCCTGAAACATCCAGAAAATACTATATACTGTATGCCTGACTATAAAATGAGTTTTTTCTAAAACAATTTTATAGAGAAAAGAGGGAGCTGCCTTACATTTGAGTCTGTATGTAGACTTACTATAAATTTCTCTCTTGCCATCTTATTTTGAAAAACAAAGTACTATTTGGTAAAGAGCCTAAAACTACTTCAATCCAAGCTGATTTTGAATGCTTAAAGAGGTCACTTGTTGGATTCAGTAAAAAAGGAATAAAATAAATTTAACAGATACATAGTCATTTTTCCTAGGTATATGACCTCAAAATTGTGCTAGACACCATTGAAAATAGACCTTCCTGTTTTCCATTCCGTTTTAACAAACATCAGTTTAAAATAGTGCTGTTGGTGATTACTTGTGGAATTCATAAATATATACTACAGGAGTATAAAGGCCCACTATTTCAGTAGTTAGACAGATGGGAACTGTGGCTTAGGATAAATTTACAGTGATAGCATTTTACATGTATTCAAAGAGTGCTGTATCTCAAACAACTTAAATGGAAGTGAAGATGATTTGCTTTTGAGAAATGTGTTAGATGACTCAAAAAGTGACTTTGATGATAAGGAATACACTGATGTTGAAGATATGCATAAAGATTTTGAATGAAAATGTTTTATGAAACATGAAGGTAGGAGAAAAAGCAATATTTAAAATTGTCATGATTTATTAATATTATTTTAAATCTGTATATGCATCTAAATTAATTTAAATTTCATAAGTAAGCATTTGGCTGTTTTATCTATATCCCTAGGGCCGGCCCTGTGGCTTAGCGGTTGAGTGCGTGCTCTCTGATGCTGGCGGCCCGGGTTCGGATCCCGGGCGCGCACGGACGCACCGCTTCTCCGGCCACGCTGGGGCCGTGTCCCACGTGCAGCGACTGGAGGGATGTGCAGCTATGACATACAACTATCTACTGGGGCTTTGGGGTGAAAATAAATAAATAAATCTTTATATCCCTAAAAATTTCTGTTCAAGTTGGCCAGAAAACATTGTTTTTATATTCTTATTAGGAACGTGGTGGATCACCTTATATTTGGGATTTCTTTCTGCTCAGCCTTATGTGGTATTAAGTTATATTTATTGTACTTCGTTTAAGGTGAAGAATATAATGTTTCGAGAGTTCTGCCAAAAAATGTTTTGGCTTAAAGAAAAATGCTTTAGTTATTTTGAAAGAACTTTTAATTTTGTGAGACAATTCGTTTCTCTAATAATTCTCAACAAAAGACTGTTATATGTAGATTAATAAAAAGAAGTATAATTTGATTACTTAAAAAAAAATTGTTAAAAATTAACTCCTCTATCCAATAAATGAAGAACAAAAACTCCATTTGTTCAGTTTTTACTCTTATTTACCTAGGTCCATTGATTAGTTTTTATGTTAATGTATTAATAGTGATTTCTTTTATTAATTAAAAAAAAATTGCAGCTGTACCTTTCCCCCCAACACATCGCTTGACGTCTGAAGAAGTATTTGATATGGATGGGATACCCAGGGTTGATGTTCTGAAGAACCACTTGGTAAAAGAAGGTCGGGTAGATGAAGAAATTGCACTTAGAATTATCAATGAGGGTGCTGCCATCCTTCGGAGAGAGAAAACCATGATAGAAGTAGAAGCTCCAATTACAGGTACACCTATTTATGTTTTGGATATTATTTTTTTATTACGCCATTATTTAGTTGCCTGGATATGAAGCTGTTTTCAATCATATTGTATAGTAAATTAATATTACATGGACATTATCTTGAATTTCCAAATTATTTTCTGTAGTTTTTTTCAGTTTTTGCCTGTTTTCAGTGAATAAACTTGATCTTAAATAATCTGAGTGCAGAAGTTAGTCTAATATGCTTTTGTGAATGTTTCATCAGTTGTGTTGGCCACAATTCAGTTTGATTCAACACTTACTTATTTACTTTGCTTTCCATCATTAGGGGCAAATACCTCAATGTCATATCAGATACCAAAGATGATCATTTAAAAGTCAACAGAAGGGGCTGGCCTGGTGGCATAGTGGTTAAGTTTGCATACTCCGCTTCGGGGGCCTGGGGTTCCCAGGTTCGGATCCCAGGTGCAGACCTATGTACCGCTTATCAAGCCATGCTGTGGCAGGCATCTCACATATCAAGTAGAAGAAGATGGGCACGGATGTTAGCCCAAGGCCAGTCTTCCTCAGCAGAAAGAGGAGGATTGGCAACAGATGTTAGCTCAGGGCTAATCTTACACACACACGTGCGCGCGCACACACACACGTGAACAGAAAGTATTGAGTTAGAATGGAGATTTTACTGCCACCGTTACCATTTTGTCATCCTAAGACACGCATGCTTGGCTTCCTAAAGAGGAGCTTTATAAATGTAGATGAAAATTTTGTCACTGACTACAAGTTTCATTATTTTTTATTATATCTTGTTCTAAATCTTGAGCACATGAACACTTGGGTACACATCATCCCTATCATGACTCTTCATAGACGACTTCCTTCTCAGATGTTTCTTGATAGAACTTACACTCTCTCTTATGTAAAAGAAATTAGAATTTAAGTAAAATTTATTATTTTAGAAGTTTTTTTTTTCATATCTAATAATTTTCTTGTTTCAGTGTGTGGTGACATCCATGGCCAATTTTTTGATCTGATGAAACTTTTTGAAGTAGGAGGATCACCTGCTAATACACGATACCTTTTTCTTGGTGATTATGTGGACAGAGGTTATTTTAGTATAGAGGTAATAATCATATACTGTCATTTGATTTGCTTTTAAGTATTATCATATGATTTCCATTAATTTCTAGTAAAATAAGTTCCTTAAAGTATGTATATTGGGTTCTTTTTAATACTCTGCATATTCTGAAGTTTTTAAGTAAAGCTACTATTTATTCCTCTTCTGTCTTTGAAACTATTCTATTAATTTTTCTTGTATTACTCTGTTTATATAATTAGAATTGCCATTTTTCCCAGTGAAAATTATAAGCAAACCAAGGGGTCTTCATTGCTTTGTTATCTAGTGGCCCTAAGGAGCTAGTGCTATTTATCTCTCTTGCCCCTAAAGGCATTAACCCATGTGTCAAAAGATTAATTGAACTGTCTCTGATTAAAGCATATTTAGTGCTTTTATTGCTTAAACCCTAGTGCTTCTATCCCTCCTTCTGTAGCTATTAAGACCCAAGTATATCATATGGAATCTTTGTGTATTCTGAAAGTATCCATTTGTTTTAAAAAACTTGAGGCATTAAAATGACCTGTAGCTCATCACTTAACAGTAGATGGTTCTTTTTGCTCCTTTTACTTTTTCTAATTATATAATTACATTAGATAAATATAGAACAATTTGTATTTTCTAATATATGCATTTCTCTCTCTTCCTTTTTTAAATGAAAATGGGACCATCTTATAATATTGTTCTGTAACTTGCTTTTTTCATACATCCTTATACTGTGATGTCTTTCCAGGTCAGTAAATATAAATTTACAGCATTATTTTTCATAGCTGCATTGTATTCCATTGAATAAACAAACCACAATTAATTTAATCAATTCTTTATTGTTAGACACTTAAGTGTTCCCAGTTTTTTGCCATTACAAATGATGCTTCAGTGAGCCATGCTATTTATACATCTTTGCATACTTGCCCAGTTATTTCTGTAGGACAGATTCCTAGGTAAAATTTCTAGGTAAAAACTCTGCCAGTAGATACTTGTGTTGAGCATTTAATATGTTTCAAGCATGTTCTAAGCACTTAACACACCTTGATTAATTTAATCCTCACAACAACATTATGAGGTAAGTACTGTTATTTTATCCGTTTTGTAGATGAGGAACCTGAGGCCTGGAGAGGTTAAGTAACTTGCCCAAGGTCGCATTGTTGGTAAGCAGTCTGACCCCAAGCCTATGCTCTTGAACCACCTCTCCCAGTATTGAAGGCTTAGCTGGTTACTGTTGTTTATATCCCCTTCTCCAGTGTTGTGAACCTCCTTTCTGAGGTATGCTAGGATTCCTAGCAGGGAAGGAGGTTCAAGGCTCTGTCCACCCAAATTCCCTTAGGAATTTTATTATCCTGAGGAGTTCTTCCTCCCATTCATAGTTTCATCATCAGCCCTCTCAACTTTCCCTCAAGACTTCAAGAAAACCAGAAAATGGCCCTTCTTCACAAAACGTTTGGGGGCTTTGACAAAAACAAAAAATAAACAATTTTAGGAAGCTTAGTTGGTAACTGAGCATGTTGGTGTATATGTCCTTGTATTGGAGTGTTTTGTAGCCGACTCTTTCAATACTAAAATTTTATTCTTCTAAAAGGAAAATAACAAAGAATCAAAATAAGCAAAAAGGACAGGTAGAATTTAATAAGTTTAATAAATATAATTAATGTTTAATTACTTTTCTCTTGTACATAAAATGAAGGTGTGAATAAACATTTCAATATACCTTGACTTGTTAAAAATCAAATTTGTTTTTGCTTTTTGTATTTCCATATGAAATAGTCCCTCCTTTTTTCTTAACCGAATAAGTAAAATGTGAGTCTGTTTCTTATGTTAAATCTATTTAGAAAAAAGTATCTGCTGGATTGTTTGTTTTAATATTCTTTTTTTTTTTAATTTTATTTATTTATTTATTTTTTCCCCCAAAGCCCCAGTAGATAGTTGTATGTCATAGTTGCACATCCTTCTAGTTGCTGTATGTGGGACGCAGCCTCAGCATGGCAGGAGAAGCGGTACGTTGGTGTGCGCCCGGGATCCGAACCCGGGCCGCCAGCAGCAGAGCGCGAGCACTTAACCGCTAAGCCACCGGGCTGGCCCTTAATATTCTTTTTGTTTTAAAAATTGCACTTTTTTTGAATCAGTTTAGATAATAAGCACTTACCTTATGTAAGGCAGCAGTCATAACCAACAAAATAAACGTAAAACATGGCTGTTCCCTTCATGAGGCAGTATGGCATAATGCTTAAGATCAGAGGATCAGAATCCTATCTCTAATTATTTACAAGTGTTGTAATATTGGACAACTTACTTAAGTTCTTTGCTTCAGTTTCCTCATTTGTAAAGTAGAGATAAATAAATATTACATACTTCATGGGGTTGTTTGAGGAGTAAATAAGGGGGATTAACTATATAGCGCTTGACACATTGTAAGTACTCAATAAATGTTAGTTGCCTTTATTTTTGACATCATTATTTTATTTATTGATATACCTAAGGAGGAGGCCAATCTGCTAATTGTTTTCACAGCAATCTGTAAATCTAAAGTAATTAAACAGATTATTTGACTCACTCATTCAGTAAGTGTTATTGCTCTTCTACTATTTGCTAGGTAATTTTCGAGGAGTGGAGAATCAAGTGAATAAGATGACAAAGTCCTTGATTTCGTGGAGCTTATATTTTAGTAAGGGATGAAGAGAAAAAGACGGTAGAGTAACAGAGATTGTAAGGATAATAGGGTTAGAGGAAAAGGAGCAAAGATCAAACAACTTAGTTAAACAAAAAGATAAAATAAATTCAATGGAAACATTTTCTTTTGCAGTGTGTCTTATATTTATGGGTCCTGAAGATTCTATACCCAAGCACATTATTTCTTCTGAGAGGCAACCATGAATGCAGACACCTTACTGAATATTTTACCTTTAAGCAGGAATGTGAGTACTGCCATGAGAAATGTTTTCACTTCCTCAGTATTCTTTTGGAGTGATGTGGGTAGTAGGAGTTTGAAGACTTTGCAGTGCAACATGTAAGAACAGATTTTATGTCCAAACATACAAAGCTTTGAGGAAGATTGTTAAGAGCTCTCTAATGTTTAATGGCATTCACATTTTCATTTCAATATTTCCTAAGTTTGATTTTTACAGATGTACTTAGGAACAGCTTTGAGTTTTGTATATAGTTTTAATGTTAAAATTTTTTTTTCTAATAGGAAGAATAAAAACCGAAAGAAAAAACAATTGTTGTTGCTATTGCATTGGAGATCTTTGTCCCCCAATATTGAGGCATTCCCAGAAGATTCTTAACAAGTTATTCGTCCTGTCATCATTGCAGATCATTTCAAACGCACTATTAAAGAATTGAAATTCTTAACCTACATTTATCCCATTTCTCTCTTAAATTATTATAGCAATGGTAATCTTAATAGCTATAAGCAACCATATGATACAGAGCCGTGTTTGGCCTTTTTTCACACCTCATAGCTGTGTGCTTGTTAATATTCATGACTGTATTAAGTCTTAGAGTTAAGTTCTAAAAACAGAAATAATTTCAGAATTATTGAGACTCAAAACATGACCCAATAAAGATCATATTAGTAAAGATTTCCAGTAAAAGGAGAAAAATATAGTGATGGGTAATGGCACAGGTGGCAAACTCATATAACTTCAAGGATCAGGCAGATAACCTAAATGAATATAAGATGAGACCTGGAAAGTGCATGCTTGACCTAAAAGCAATCAAATTAAAATTTTTATTCAATCACAGTGCTGGAAAACGGGTCGGTTGGTAAACTACCAGTTTAGAACCTCTGATTGCTGGATATAGATTTTCTCGTATTTGAATGTTACAATATTAAAAAGAAATAGGAACTGAGCTCTTTTTTTCTCTTAGATAAATCAATAAACCACCCACCAGAATCCCACCAAAAACATAAAATATCCAGGAATTTAAAGATATAAAGGAGCAAAGAAATGTATATGATATATCCTTAGAAGTAAATGAGTTTCATTTGGTGGAGTTTTGTCTTTCTTGTGTTCTATTGCCTTCCTGCTTCACTGCCCATTTTAAACATTCATTGTAGATTAGAGGAACTCTACTCTTCCGACATATGAATAAGATATTTTCTTTTCTTTCTTTTTTTTTAATTGAATCGGCCTTGAGTTTTTTTGTGGTGATATAGTGGTCTTGCCTGTAATAATGAAGTGATTACTGACTCCTAGAATATTAAAACTATTTCAGCTTTAAGTATAGTTCTAATTTTGCCTTACTTGGCCTATGAAGGTGAAGAGTTGAGCTGTTTTTAGAGATTTGACTTATTTTTAGTAATATTTTATACTATCTGCTGCATACCCGAAATAAATTTAGAGAGAGAAAATATTTTGTTTTCATAAAGCCAGTAATGTTACTTATCTTTGTTGATTCTTATAGAGCAAGGATGCTTGCCTTTTGAAAAAAAATTGTATACAGTAAAATTCGCTCTTTATGGTGTTTATTTCTGAGTTTGACAAATGCATAGAGCTGTCCACTACCACAGTCATGATACAGAAAAGTTTCATCATCCAATAAATTTCCTCTTGCTGCCTTTTTATAGCTACTCCTTCACCCATTCTCAATCCCTGGCTACTACTTGGCTGTTTTCTGTGTCTGTAATTTTCTTGCCTTAGTTTTAATAGTCAATTTTATATATATGTTTTCAAAATGATCAATTAGTAATATAATTTTTAATTGTTTAATTTTTATTTTTCCAGGTAAAATTAAATATTCAGAAAGAGTCTATGAAGCTTGTATGGAAGCTTTTGATAGCCTGCCTCTTGCTGCACTTTTAAACCAACAATTTCTTTGTGTTCATGGTGGACTTTCACCAGAAATACACACACTGGATGATATTAGGAGAGTGAGTATATATTTTAGTTCCAAAGTTAATTCCAATTTATAGTACTTTGTTGTGTAGAGAGTAGAAGCTTCAAACTTCTCTTCACTGCCAAGATTAGGTAATGGTAAAAATTAATATACTGATATTTTAGGGAAATATCTTCTGACCATTCAGAGCAATGTAGTATGAACAGTATTTAAAGTTGGTACAGTTTCCTATGTCCATTCTATTCTCACATTTTGACAAGTTATTTCTTTCTTTTCTTTCTTTCACAGTTAGATAGATTCAAAGAGCCACCTGCATTTGGACCAATGTGTGACTTGCTATGGTCCGATCCTTCTGAAGATTTTGGAAATGAAAAATCACAGGAACATTTTAGTCACAATACAGTTCGAGGATGTTCTTATTTTTATAAGTAAGGAAAAATATCCAAGATTAATCACATTTTAGTTGTTAAAAGAGCATATACTTCATATAGAAAACCACTTTTTTACTTAATTTACTCTTTTTCCCCCACAGCTATCCAGCAGTGTGTGAATTTTTGCAAAACAATAATTTGTTATCGATTATTAGAGCTCATGAAGCTCAAGATGCAGGGTAAGAATTCTGTTTCCCTGACCCAAATTAACACCTTATGTACAAATCAAACTTAGTAACCATGATTGATGCTTTACGATGCATATTAAGCTATTTGTTTTGCAGCTATAGAATGTACAGAAAAAGTCAAACTACAGGGTTCCCTTCATTAATAACAATTTTTTCGGCACCTAATTACTTAGATGTCTACAATAATAAAGGTAAGATGTTGTTGATAAAAAAATTGTTAAACAACTTAGCATTTTAATTGACTTTTTTTTTTGAAAATATAATAGAAAAGGGGCATTGTTTGAAACTGTAACTATCCAAATCTCATTATAAAAAAGTATAAGATATAAGGGAGGGGAGAGAACAAGAAATAAAAATCCAAAATGTGAAACTTAAATCATATGTAACCATTCCACAACTTGTTACTCACAAAAGCTGTCTTATAAAAGAATGCTCTGAGTTAAGTACATCAAGCAAAACCAAACATGATTTTCTCAAACTCCCCTTTCTTAAATCTTTTCCCTTGTAATCGAGAGAATGTTTTCTTGTTTGCATAAAGCTGCTGCTGCTGCTTTGACCATTTCATGTATTTGCACTGTATAGTTGTTTAGTTTATCATGTTTCCTGTTTTATGTTCACTGATCTAGGTTCTCTTTCCCTTTCTTCTTCCCTACTTTTACCTCCACAGTCTTATCACTGCCCCATGAAGATTTGTAGTTGAGGCTTCTTTGATTAATTCACTGACCTCTTTTCAGGGATACATTCTTCCCTTTCCTTTCTTTTTACTGCTTTCTTCACCTTCTCTTCCAGTGGTTTCCATTCCCTCTCCTTCCCTCCAAATTTGATCTGTCTGTAATAATTGGGTTTCATTTAACTTTGAACATAGCTTATTGACAGATAATACCAAAGAATCTTAATCTGGTTAAGTGTGTGCCAAGGACATTGAAGATGAGCTTGGGTCTATTTATGTAGTTCACATTTTAAGAAGAGGAAATTAAGAAGCCAGCTCCTATTCTGTCTTGACATGCCTGGAATTCAGTTGACTATGCCATAGTTTCCAGGGTCATACTGGAGTGGATGTGCCAAGAGGAAAGAACGGAAGGTTAAAGACTTTTAAAAGTACATCTAGAGAGAGAATTCAGTAATTCGTGGTGTGAGTTCAAAAGAGGAGCAGAATAAGAGTTTTTTGGATGATTGGAGGTGATGGTTAAAAGATTAAAACATTTGCTTGAGATCAAACAGTAGCATGCTGTATAATAGTTTTGATACAGATATGCTACAAGAACTTAATGTTATATTAATTACCAGAACAACCGTACCATTGACGTTAACTGAGTTGCTCATCTTTAGAAGCTAGTATCAGTGCAGCCTCTAAGGATTATACCAGTGCTAAAATATTCTTTTAAATTATATTTTGATTTATAAATTTTGAAACTTTTACAAAGATACCTAATAAAGTGTGGCTTCATTTTTGAGGAGAAACATATCTAAGTTTTGACTCCATTCTCCAGAACAGAATCGAGTGCTACATTTAACTTTTCTACTAGTGCTCTAATTCTTCAACTGTGACCTCCCCCTTGTCAGTATTAAAGGAGCTAGTGTCCAGTGCTCAGTTGATTACTGTCTTACTGCTTGTCCTTTGTCCTTTGTCAGTTTGACTCAGGAGGTTAAAGGATTACTTTTCTTGGTACTCAGAAAAGAAACTCAAACCACTGAATCTGTCTTGTCAAAATTAAATGTCTCTTGGTAGTTCTGAGTCTGTACATAGTGTTAATGATTGGAGTGCCTACATAGTATAGGTATGTTTGTAATGTTTCATTCCATCTGTAAGGCAATTTTCTAGATTCTCTCTTTCTCTTTTTTTCTTTTCTTTTAAAGCTGAAAGCTTGGTATCAGCTCTTAATTTCTGAAGCTATATTTATAATACTTTTATTTCATGGGAATTTCATAAGGGAAACAAACATATTACTTGTGACTCTATATTAGCCAAAATTCCAAATCCTGGAATTTAACATCTGCAATTCAGTGTTTTTCATTAATTGAAAAGAAAAGTAACTACGTAATTATTATAATATCTATAAAGCATTTTATACTTTTATGTACTTTCATTTGAAATACATTCTCTGATCTTAAAACAAACTTCTGAGGTAGGCAGGGTAGACATGTTAGTCCTATTTTATAAATGAGAAACAGAATAGTTAAATAATTTACCAAGCATTGCACAGCTAGTACATGCTGTAGCTTAGATTGGAATTGAGCCCATCCAACCCAGTGTTCTGTAAAATGATATAACCAGTGACTGAAATCTATATTAGTTAATTTAAGATATTATTTATATCAACATAGTGAAACGTGGTAGAAAGGTACCTGAAATTGAGATGAGTGTGTTACCTTTGGGTTATTTGGTTATAATATTTTCTCTTTTGGTATTTTAATAGAATTTTTTTCTAAATGAAGTAAAATATTTCTTTGTAATAATTTTAGCTGATTTCCCGTATTAAATGAAATAAATACATTTATACACTCATAAATAAAATATTCCAAATTGGTTTTTTTCTGGGTTTTGTTTTTTTGGGTTTTTTTGCTTTATTACCATTCAGCTATCCTTTTCAGGGTGCTACAACTAAAAACTCTTAAATTCCTCCAACTTGTATGAACTTTAACCTAGAAAATTGCTCATTGCCATTCTGTGTTTCCTTTAAAAATTGAGTTTTCACAATTTTGGATTTAGTAAAAGTGCATGTTTATCATTGGATTATAGACTAAAACAGTCTAGAAAGAATCTGGAAATTTCATTAATAATAACAAGTGAAGATTGACTATGCTGTACATAAAAGTGTATTAAAAACAAAAAGTGTGTTATTACTAAAAATTAGTTCCTACCTCCCTCTAATAGCCCTCATTCCACTCATCCCTTGATTCCCCATCCCCTTAAAAAGATATATGTGTTTTAGACTTTTGGAGCTAAAAACAAATTGTTACATTGACATTCAAACTTATCTTGCAGCTGCTGTATTAAAGTATGAAAATAATGTGATGAATATTCGACAGTTTAACTGTTCTCCACATCCTTACTGGTTGCCCAATTTTATGGATGTCTTCACATGGTCTTTACCATTTGTTGGAGAAAAAGGTATGATTTTTATTTAAAAAAAAAAAAACCATTGTTTTATTACTGTTACATTTACTCTAGTTTACTATTGCAGGCACATACTTGCTAAAGGAAGCTGAAGGCTAGTTTCACTGTGGGTACAGCTCTACTTGTCGGATGGGTGTGGATATGAGAGCCTCAAAGATATTTTAGTTAGCTGTTTACAGCCCCCATGTGAGAGTGTCTGGGGGACTGGGAGAAGACTTATAAATAGCCGGATGTTGTCTTCAGCTGTTGGGTTTCCTTTATTTTTTTTCTTTAGCTTAAATCTTTTATGAAGGAATGGAAGGATAGCTTTGCTTTGGAATGGACACTTTTGCGTATTTTAACACCGCTTTTGGGGATGTCACAGCAATTCATGGGAGAATTTAATTGCCCTTATTTTGGGCAATGTTAGTCAGTTGATAGCAGTTCTGTACTCTGAGAAAAATGATAGAGAAATTCAGGTTCTAACCTAGCATTTCTTCTCCTCTATAAGAAATATGTATACAATTTTAGTGGTAATGCTTTTCTGCTAATTTTTAGGGATACCTATTAGTATATACTTAATAGGCTTTTTAAGAGGACATAAATGCTATTTAAGAAATTTTGTTTCTGTGTTTTGTTTTAGTTCTATAGCATTCTTAGGATAGCCTTACTTTATCACATTCTTCTTTTCCATTTTAGTTTAATTTTTCCACGAGGCAATGCCTCGGTTTCCGTGTGTGGAAAATAACAGTGTGAGAGTACAGACATGATTGTAAAACATTTTGTTCTATATTCCTCTCTATTTTTTTCTCACCTCTTCCATGTTACAAAATGTTCCTTTCTGTTTGAGATGTTACTTCTGCCAAGGCAATCTTTGGTTCTAAAATTCAGAGTTAATGCTTAAATTGTGTATGTTAAACAGGTTTTTGCAGATTGCCTTGGGTCTTTGTCAGTTACTCAATAGGTCAACATTAAGTTATTATGTAGATAGAATTACACACTTTAGCATTTGAGAAGGGGGCCAGTAAAGGGCTTAGGTGCAAGGGATGCATTACACTTACAACCTTCTATCTTTGGTATATGAGAAATAGTTCAATCATAGCATCATCAGGCTAAAGGGGAATTTAAGAATTCATCTTGCTCATTCTCCTGCCTTCAGGCTAGACTGCAACTGAACTATTTTAATGTAATATGAGTGGAGCAGAGGGTGGAGAGAGCAGGGGGGATAAGGTAGGAGGAAAATGGACATTTCATAGATTCTAATTTGCTTCTCTAATGCCTCCACAATAAGGAAATATTTCACTATATCTAATCTAAGTGTTTATTCTGTGAGTATTTAAACAAGGAAAGAAATAGAGATAATAGGTTTTCTCAACTAATGCACCTATCAAAAACCAGGACATCATAAAATTTTAGAACTCATAGAACTTAACAATCATGTAGTCTAACTCCTTTTGAGAGATGAGAAAATTTAATCTAGTTTCTGTGGCCCTCTCATAAGTAATGATGGGGAAGAATAGGTTTCTCTCAGTGTTCTTACATTTGAAGTGTGCTCCTGAGTGATCTTTTGTTCTTCTTTCACCACTTTAAATCATCTTATCTATTATAAGATGAGGAAGTATTCAAACCTTTAGACTGTTTTTGTTGTTTTTCTGTGGATCTTCTCCAAATTATTCACGTCTTTCTAAAAATGTGAAGCTCAGATTTGAACATTATATGCAAATAGAATCCTAACCAACATTGAGCACAGTAAGAAAATTTTCTCAAACTCTATGCATATTTTTCCATTTTAATACATGTTAGCTGTTTAGATAGACTAACTACTTCTTGATTCTAATGAAAATTTTCTTTTGGTGTGAAAAGCAGCATATGACATCTCATTTGTTCCACTTAGAAAAAGCCAGTTTGACTCTGATCTAGTCCCTGAGAAGCAGCTGACCTAAGCCAGAGGCTTCCTCAGAGGCTGGTTTAATCCTAAAGTTAGATGAAAACAGTGTTTTTTAACTGTTTCAGGGCTTTTTATTTCATTTTTTAAAAAAATCTTACTTTGGAAATTTTTCAACATATGCAAAGATAGAGTGAATAATATGATGAATTCCTATATACCGGTTACTCAGCTTCAACAGTTATCAAATCATGGCCAATATTGGGTCATTTATATCCCCATCCACTACTCCCCACCTCACACCTCAATTATTTTGAATCAAATCTCAGCTATTATTTTTTTTTGTATCTATAAATATTTTAGAATGAATCTCTAAAAAGTAAAGACCTTTTTTATTATTAAACTACACAAAAACATTTATTAATTTTCTAATACAAAACCTTTCTGAGAATCTGATGAAAGTTACAGACTTTTGCCCCAGAAAAATTCATATACAAATATATGTACATCTGTGCATACACATAACATTTTCAGGATGCTCATAGATCTGAAGTGAAGTAGTAACCCCTCAGGTTTATTGGCCGCAATTTAAGAACCTCTGTTCTAGAGGGTCCAATATAGTGTGATCTTCCATAGAAGGTAATAGATTTTTTTGCAAGTCTGTTTTTTTCAAGATACTAAGGATACAAAAATACAAGTAAGATATGGGTTTTTGCAGATTAATAGGGGACTTAAGATACTACATACATAAATAATGATAACAAAATGTAGTATGGTAAGCGCTCCAAGACAAGCATAGTTTTATAGGAGTTAAGAGGAGAGAGGAGATTATATCTGTCAGAGGGATTAAAATAGCATTTGAACTGGGGCTTGAAGAATGGTGGAATTGTGCAGGTAGATACGGGCAAGAGAATTCTAGGTAAGAGAACTTCCCATGCCTCAGTCTGAAAGCAAAGAAAGCATAGGTCACTGACAAATGTTGAGGGGTTCAATCAGATTAATGAGTAAGATATATGAAGGACAGTAGTAGGTAAAGAAGGAAAAGTTAAGTCAGGACTAGATCATGAGGATCTTGATCACCACACAAGAGAAGTGGGAATTTGATAAATGGTGGGAAGCATCTGAAACAGAATATGACCATGATAGTCATTTAGAAAAATTACTCTGGTGAAATGGACTGGAAGGAAGACTATAGAGTTTGGGAGACCTGTTATGAAGCTACATCAAGAGTCAAGTGGAAACGAAATGAAGCCCTGGTAGCATTACAAATGGAGAGCAGGGGAGAACGGCGAGTACTATAGAAGTAGAATCAGGGAGATTCTTGTTAACGAGATTCTGTGTTTAAGGGGAGGGAATGGTTGAAGATGACTTGGATGTTTTGAGTCTGGTAGTGATAGTTCCATTAACACTCTCTGATGAAAACCCCTGTTATTCTAGCAAACCTTCACACCGATTACAGGTGCTCTTCATCTTTATTAAGATCGCTAGGCCTTTGACCATGTAATTTTCTTATTAGTCAGATCCCTCCTTTTGCCTCCCTTCCTTTTTTTTTTTTTTTTTTTTTTTTGGTGAGGAAGATTGGCCATGAGCTAACATCGGTTGCCAGTCCCCTCTTTGCACTGAGGAAGATTGGCCCTGGGCTAACATCCGTGCCCATCTTCCTCTACTTTATATGGGACGCTGCCACAGCATGGCTTGACAAGCGCTGCGTTGGTCCACGCTCAGGATCCAAACCTGCGAACCCCAGGCCACCAAAGTAGAGCCCGCAAACTTAACTGCTACGCCACCAGGGTGGCCCCCAGCCTCTCTTCCTTTTTAACACACCCTCAAACTTCTTTCTCTCTTGGTTTTCTACTTTCTTTGTTCTATAAATCTTAGCCCCAGTAAAGTCCAACCATCCCTTTTTTCCATTCTTACAGCCAGAGTATAGAGCACTGCTGGAGATATTTATACAGCCTTATGACTTGGTACCACCCTTTGATTTCTGGCATTAGGTGGGCTCTCGATAGTACCTAGACATCCTTTATGTCACTAGTCTGCTTCCTCTTACATTTCCCTTAAGATATATTCTAAATTTTCGTCTTTTTTTTCTTAAACACTTTCTTTTTCCAGCCATTTCCCTCACTCTCAAAGAAAACGCATACCACTAATGCGAGCTTTCTTTACCTACTGTTCTCCTGCTTTATAAACTGCACTCATCTTGAATTCTTGCCTTATTGAAGAGATGACCCTTCCCTCCAGAGCTAGCCCTGCTAACTTGTCCCTAGATTCCATTACCCTTCTGCTTTTTTAGGAAACTTGCTTCATCAGTTAGGTCCTCAGTATCTTCAAACTCTCTCTACTAAGCTCTTTTAAAAATTGTTCAAATCTCTCTGATCTTTAAATAAAAAGTAACATTTTTCCCATCTGGTACTTTTCTTTGTCTACTACTATACTATGACTCTCTTGCCTTTCCTTCATAGCTAAGCTTCTGGATGAAAAGTAGCATATGCTTAAAATCTACTATTTAGTATCCATAAATGGCTTCTGGTAGCTTCTAAGATAAACCTTAACCTGTCACGCAAGGACATTCCCTACTTTCTCTTCAGCCTAATTTCTTGCCTTTCTCTTTCACATTCTCTATGTTCCAGCCATAACACAGCACAGCCAATTTCCTGAAAGTGCTCTGCTCTTTGTTTCATGCCTTCATACTTTTTATTTTTTCATAACAGCTTTTTTGGGAAATAATTACATACCATACAATTAACCTATTTAAATTGTACAATTCAGTGGGTTTTTAGTATATTCACAGAATTTTGCAGCTATCACCACAATCAATTTTGAACATTTTCATCATCCTCCCAAAGAAACTGCTATGTCCATTAGCAGTCACTCTCCATTTCCCCCCACCTCTCCTTGCCAGCCCTAGGCAATCACTAATCTAATTTCTGTCTCCATAGGTTTGCCTATTCTGGACTTTTCATATAAATGGAATCATACAATATATGGTCTTTTGAGACTGGCTTCTTTCCATAATGTTTTCTTTTTTTTTTTTTTAATTTGTTTATTTATTTTTCCCCCAAAGCCCCAGTAGATAGTTGTAGGTTATAGCTGCACATCCTTCTAGTTGCTGTATGTGGGACGCGGCCTCAGCATGGCCAGAGAAGCAGTGCGTCGGTGCGTGCCCGGGATCCGAACCCGGGCCGCCAGTAGCGGAGCGTGCGGACTTAACCGCTAAGCCACGGGGCCGGCCCCTCCATAATGTTTTCAAGGTCATCCATGTTGTAGCGTGAATCAGTACTACTTCATTCCTTTTTATGAGCAAATAATATTCTATTATATGGATATATCACATTTTGTTTATCCATTCATCAGCTGATGGGCATTTGGTTGTTTCCACTTTTTGAGTGTTACTAATAATGCTGTGATGAACATTTGTGTACAAGTTTTTATGTGGACATATGTTTTCATTTTTCTTAGGTACAGAACTGAGGGTAGAATTGCTGGGTCATATGGTAACTCTGTGTTTAGCCTTTTGAGGATCTGCCAAACTGTTTTCCAAAGCAGCTATGCCATTTTACAATCCCACCAGCAGTGTATAATGGTTCCAATTTTTCCATATCCTTGCCAACACTTGTTATTATGTATCTTTTTGCTGTTGTTGTTGAGGAAGATTAGCCCTGAGCTAACATCTGTGCCAATCTTCCTCTGTTTTGTATGTGGGACGCCTCCACAGCATGGCTTGATGAGTGGTGTGTAGGTCTGTGCCTGGGTTCTGAACCCACAAACCCCAGCTGCTGAAGCGGAGCACGTGAACTTAACCGCTACACCACCGGGCCAGCCCTTATCTTTTTTTATTTTAGATATTAGATACCAAGTCATATCTCATTTTGGTTTTGTTTTCCATTTCCCTATTGAATAATAATGTTGAGTATATTTTCATGTGCTTATTGGTCATTTGCATGTCTTCTTTGAAGAAGTGTTTATTTAAATCTTTTGTTCATTTTTAAATGGGTTGTCTTTTTATTATTGAGTTGTAAGAGTTCTTTATATATTCTAGATCCAAGTCCCTTATCAGATACATGATTTGCAAATATTTCCTCCTGTTCTGTGGTTTGTCTTTTCACTCTCTTGGTGGTGTCCTTTGAAGCACAAGAGTTTTTAATTTTGATGAAATTCTATTTCTTTTTTATTTTGTTGCTCATGCTTTTGGTGTCATGTTTTAAGAAACCATTGCCTAATCCAAGCTCATGAAGATTTGCTCCTCTGTTTTCTTCTAAGAGTTTTATAGTTTTAGCTCTTACATTTAGGTCTTTGGTCCATTTTGAGTTAATTTTTGTATATGGTGTGAAGTCAGAGGTGGGGGGTGTCCAACTTCATTCTTTTGCATGTGGATATCGAGTTGTCCCAGCACCATTTGTTGAAACGATTGTTCTTTCCCCACTGAATTGTTTGACACCTTTGTAGAAAAGCAATTGACCTTAATATGAGGTTTTATTTCTGGACTCTCAGTTCTATTCCATTGATCTGTATGACTACTTCATACTTTTTCTAACTTCTGTTTAGAGTACCTTATCTGCCCTCTCCACCTGGCAAACTCCTACTTCATGATTCCTCTACCAATGCCTTCTTTTCCTCAGCAGGTCTTTTGTATACCTCTGCATACTTACAGCATAGTGCTTATCAGTCTTTTACGATATATGTATTTATATATCCTTTAGTAGTTAGTAAGCTTTTGGAGGGTAGAGACTAGACCTTTTATATCTGAATTCCAGAGCTTTAGGACAGTGCCTGGCATGTCCTATAAATAGGAGGAATAATAGGGACAGTACTGAATTTTGTTTCAGATGTGTTCATTTCCAAGTGCTGTCAGGACATCCAGGAGCTAATATACAGTAGGCACTTTTATTTATTAATTGAAATCTGCTTATACCTTTTTTTTAGTTTACTCATTTGTCAGATATTTATTGGATGCCTGTCATATACCAAGCACTGTAGTAGGCTCTGGGGATACAGTGGTAAACAAAACAATACCCTGCACTCATGAAGCTTTCATTCTAGTAGGGGAAACAGACAATATACAAATAGTTTAAGATGGTTGGCAATAAAACCAGCAAGGAAATCCAGAGCCTGAAGGAGAGGTTAGACATACTTAGATTTTGGAATCATCTTCAATAAGATGATACTTGAAACTATATAGTAATGGATGGAATCATCAAGAGATTAAGGATATAAAAAGAACAGGGCTGCAGAGAGAATCTTGAGAATATCTAAATTTTGGGAAAAAATGGTTTACAAGGTAGGAAAACCAGAAGAGTAGAATTCTGGAAACCAAGGGAAAAAGAGACAGAATGGTAAAGGAGGATTAAGCCTAAGAACGAACCCTGGGTTCAGGTTGTTAGACAGTCATTACTAATCTTAAGAATTAAGTTTCAGGGGAGTTCCTGGGGCCAGTTTTTGAAAGATTGAGTTCTGGGACTTTTTTGAAACAGTGGAACTGTGCCATGATTTTTTTTCTTACTCCTTAATGCTGTATCTATAAATGAAGATTTGAAATGTATACATTTAGATGTTATTCATCTCTATTCTTATCTCTGTGGGGCTTTGTATTTTTTCTGAGAGACCTGAAAACTTATTCTATAAAAACTCTCTCAGACTTGTTACCCATTGAATTTCTTTCATTTTGAAAGCTTCTATATCTTTTTATTCCATCATTCCTGTTATCAGAATGTGTTAGTCTTTTTCGGTTAAAAATCATTTGACCATTTATATAAATAGTTGCTGTGTATACATATAGACAGTTGAATATGATCAGCTAACGTAACTTTTTTTTTTGAATAGTGACAGAAATGTTGGTAAATGTTCTGAGTATTTGCTCTGATGATGAACTAATGACTGAAGGTGAAGACCAATTTGATGGTATGATTATTCATTTTACTATTTTTTACTGTGAAATGGTATCTTTAACTGCCTAGCTTCAATACACACTCTTTTGCAAAATATACTCATTGCTCTCAAATGGCTATGCTATTTGATAAGTGACAAGTCACTTTTTCAGATATTGTTTCTTTTAAGACTTTAAAATAATTTTAGTGATTTTTTTTTTCTGTTGGTATGGGGGAGAAGAATTTTGGGAAAGGGGCTATTTAGAAGAAAGAACAGAAGAAAAGATCATTGAAAGGTACTAAAAGGATGTGGTTCTTCATGAATATTGACACTACTTAGAGAAGGGAGGATAAAAATGCTTTTTGTTTCATTGGTACAATATTCCTAGTCCATCAGAAACATACCTGAACCCCCACTGTTGTTGTGACTTCTGTCTTCCAAAAACCAAAGTCAGCTGTTCCCAACTTGTGAGTGGTTGTGTTCTAAGAGACCACTTCTTATTTTAGTTTGAGACTCAGAAAGCATTTTTTCCATGGAAACAAGGCTATACATGGTTGTTAGTGCTTGTGTAAGGCAATCAGCCTGTGTATCTAATGTGCATTTATAGTGTAAATTAATATCATAGAAACAAAATTCCTTTTATTTTCATGTTTTGAAATTTTTATTTAAAACTTTTTAATTTAAATATTTCCTTAAATTTAATTAACCGAGTAAACAAAAATGTAAACAACTTGTAAGCTGAAAACTCTTTTATTTCCTTCCATATTCCCCTCACATCTTTGTTGTAGCATACTTTTCATAGTTGAAATCAGTATATAAATGTTTCCATATATTAAACATGGTCTACATATTGGTAAAATTTAATAGCTACATATTTCTAAGTATATTTATATACCATACTTTTCATAGTCAGTCTGATATTGTTTGATATTTGGGTTGCTTTAAGATATCCTTGTTATAACTAGTACGCAATAAACATATTTGTACGATAGTTTTTATTTTCCTTCTTGGAATAAATTTCTTGAAGAGAATTACAAAGTTAAAGAATATAAAGAGTTGTAGCTTCACTATTTTAGCTATAAACTGCCAAATTACTTTGCAGAAGAATTGCACCAATATGAAGTGCTTCCGGCAATGAATCCATAGACCTATTTCTCCACAGGCCCACCTCATTGGGTTTTGGTCATTGTTACTTATTTTGCTTAGTGGCTATATAGTAGTAAGTTACAGTTGGTTTAATTTACATTTCTTTGATTTCTAATGATGCTAAGGAAGAAAAATTACTGTCTACTTTTCCAACTGTGTAAACTGTCCATCTCAATCAACCACTTATCAAGTAAAATCTGAGTAAAAACTGTTTAGAAATTTCTCTACTTACAAATAGGTTTGATTCTTAAACACTGTTGTAAACCCATTTATTGAAAGTACAGAGTGACTGTGTGCAAGTGTCTGCTATTGCCATCTGTTGGTGGCAGGCAGAGATGTGCTTTTACTCTGGCTTATAGTTTTGTTCACTGAAGTAAATCATTTATATCAGTTCTTGTTTGGTTTGGATAATAAGCTTTAATGAGTAATATTTATTTTTCCTTATTTTAATTCTCCTTTCGATTTTTGTGTAGAAGTTTTTAGTTCTAACATATTTTATCATATCTGTCTTTTCCATAAAATTTTTAAATAGTTTTAGTTAAATGTTTCTTTTCCTTGTTCTGCTACCACTTTGTAAGTCTAGGTCTGGGTTCAGATTCTGATTCCTCATAATGGCCGTGTGGCCTCAGGCAAGTTACTTAACCTTTCTGTGCCTCAGTTTTCTTATCTTCAAAATGAAGATAATAGTACCTACTTCATAATGTTATAGGTATTAGTATAATGACTGAAATCATTTTTGGTACATAGTCCACTAATTTTTTCAGATAAAGTTTTCTGTTAATTTGTTAAATTCTGTGAAATATCTAGTAGGATTTTTAATTGATACTATATTAAATTTATATCTGAATCTAGGAAGTTTTTAAAAAAATAATGTTTAGTTTTCTAAACTAAGATCAAAATCTGCTCTATATAATTATTTCATTTACTATAATTACTCCATTTAATATATTAAATATATGATTATTCCATTTAAAATTACATAGCTTTTATTTGGAAAAAATCTGTTATTACCAAGTTAAATTAATACATCAGTATTTTATTTTATTTTATTTTATTTTTTTAAAGATTTTATTTATTTATTTTTCCCCCAAAGCCCCAGTACATAGTTGTCTGTCATAGCTGCACATCCTTCTAGTTGCTGTATGTGGGATGCGGCCTCAGCATGGCTGGAGGAGTGGTGCCTCGGTGCGCACCCGGGATCCGAACCCGGGCCGCCGGCAGCGGAGAGCACGCACTTAACCGCTAAGCCACGGGGCCGGCCCAACATCAGTATTTTATATTCTTATTACTATTACAACTGGTATCTCTCTTAACATATTTTCTGTGTATAAAGGAATTATATATTTGTGGGTTTATTTTATGTTCAACAACTTAGATTAGCAGAATTATTTCTTATGGTGATTTTAATTTTGATTAACTTTTAAAAATATGTCATTTGCATAAGGCTGATATTGTTATTTATTTTCAACATTTTTACCTTTTATTTATTTTTATTCTTAAAAAATTTGTATCAATATTGCTAATAATGTATTAAATAGGAGTAGTGATAGATGATGCTTTAGTCCTCTTCCTATAAGAAGAAGGAAAAAAGTTTCCCTGTTAAGTTTAGTATAGTACTTGGTTTAGAAACCTATGATTTATATGAAGATAGACGCTGAATCATTTTTTGGGATTCAACCAGAAATAACTATAAAGTTTTATTATATTTCTTCTAATGAGATTTATGTATCTTATCAACATTTTCCCTATTAATGATAAATTATGCTTATTTATCCACTTTTCATATCATTCTTATACTCCAGGATTGAATCAAATTTGATCATTAAATAGGCAATATAGTTTAGTGAAAAGAGTCAATGGTTTAGATGTCTTGGCACTAACGTTATACTAGCTGCGTAATCTTGGAAAAGTCAACTAACTTCTTAGGATCTTCTCATCCATAGATTGAGGGAATAGAGGATGAAAATTCTTTCCCACTCTTAAGTAATTTTAAAAAGTGGTAAGCACCGTTTATGACAATGTTTCCATTGGAAAATACACTGAGTTCCAGCTTTGAATACTAGAAATAGATCTGCCTTCACTGCCAACATGGGAGGTGCAATTACTCCTCATTTCTTCACCCTTTCACTATCAAGTATTAGAAACAGGGACTCCAAGAAAATTTTAAGAATATGGGTCTCAGAGTTTTCATGGAGGAATGAGAGTGATTTGGGGGAGAAAGAACATTAAGGAATGGAGGGAAGGGGAAATTTGGATAGATACTAAGATAGGGTAGGGAAAAGAGCTACTGGAGTTAGGTTTATTTCCCTTCCTGATTCATATTCCCTCTTTTCTACTTTCCTTTCACCATGATAGCACGCCTTGTGTTCTCTCCTTCCCCTTTTCCTACTCAGCAGTGGGCCTGGGGAGAAATTTGACTTAGAAAGAAAACTTGGTGGGGTAGGGATTGATGTGGAGTCCGAATAAGGGTTGAGCTTTTCTGTGGGGAAACGAAGACAACGTGATTGTAGATTACCCAGTGGCAGGTAGGAAAGACTAGTTTTTGTGTATTCAAGGCTGAGATTGGTAAAGGAATAAGACTCCTTCCTCTTAAGTGATGGTCTTTGGTATTCTGTATTGTTTAATGTATGTGAGTTATTTTTAAAGGCAAAAATTTGCATAAACATATTGCATGTATAAATGCACATAGTATTTTTTGAGGTATTATTTAATCATTAAAGAGAATTTTTGAACTCTGATTTCTGTGATATTTAGAATGTATACTATTTCTTTCAGATATTGATCTTTTGTCTTGAGTTTGGTAAAGGAAATACATAATCCATATGTGTTACAGTTTTACTAAACTAAAACTTTGCATTTCCTACAATGGAATCATGTATCTCAGCATTAGAATGGAAGATATGGAAAGCTCAAATGAAACAATCTCTGCTGCCTGCTCTTAGAACTCTTACTTGCTTTGAAACAATCTGTTACTATTTCTGCAAAAAGATGTCCCTCAAACTTCCAGATTGGATTGGGAACAGACAGCACATACTGATGATCATGAGTATGTGCAAAAGTTCTATAATTGAGATTCAAGAAATTGTGTGCTCTTGTTATTATGGAGTGTGGGAGGCTTAGCCTTTCCTTTATTGGGGTGGGTAAGATTTTTTACTGAGGTAGTTTATAAAGTTATCTACATTTCTCTATATATACTACAGATTTTGCAGATATTGGTGTCCTTGAAGAACCACATGAGTTTGTATCTCACTTGTGTCATTACTTTTCACTTAACAGACTTCCATGGGTGACACATTTCCTTAGGGGTATCAATATAAATGTGCAATTGTTGTTAGCACAGTCTTTTATCAGTCTTATGTGTTTTCACGTGTTTTTTTCTGTCCCTAATTTGTCTACTTTCATCAAATATTATAGTCATTCTGTCCATAATTTCTTCTGAACATGTATCTTTTAAGAAATCTTTCCTTTAGAGCTTTACCCAGTGGCATCCCTCTTCTATTCGCCAGATCCTACAGTACTACATTTTTCAAATTTCAAATATGAAGGCCTTCATTTTTCTCCCTTTCTTTCTACATTCATTCTTCAGTACCACTACCAAGTTAAATCTCTATCTTTTTATTTGTCTCAACCACCTTTTCTCCATCATTCACTTCCTTTTTTCTGGACTCTCCATCTGAAGAACGGCTCATATATGGCAATAAAAAAGGTACAGACCAGACAGAGTAACATTGTTTTGAAATATGACTTCATAAGTTATCTCATGTTCATGTAAGTTAGCACATTCATTGAGTATTATTTATGCTGAGTCCTCTTGGGCCTTGTGCAAATTTAAAGTTTTATATAAGGTAGAATTTGATGTTTTTAGAAGTCATATTCCAAGATATCTGTCTTTCTGTGCATGGAAATATTTTTCCCTCTTTTTCATTCCTCTTGTTTTTAAATTTCATTCTTTTGCTTATTTGTAATGTTTTGTACTTTTCCCTGCATGATTAGGGGTGTTTGATTGTCTGTCTTATTCCCCAGAGTAATTTTACTGTGGACATTTACTTTAATATTATGCATGATGTGTTTGTAGACTGATTTAAAATCCTGATTTGTACAGTGTTTTTATATTCCAGTGAATTTTTAAATTTGAAATCAGTATAGTTTACATATCATTCAGTTTTACAGATATAAAAATTAAGTCTGAAAATACGAATGTACCTCATTACAGCCATCCTCCCCCGTCCCCGTACTGCTCTCCCCCAGTCTAGCTATTTTAAAAATTCTGTAAATTTTAAAATGAAATGTCTATATTAATTTATTTTAAGAGAATTAGATTTATCTTATGTCCTTGGACAAGACACTTAGTAAACTTAATTTCTTTGTCTATAAAATGAGGAGATTAAATTTTGCAAGATCTCTAATGTCTCTTCAAATTCTAATATTCTGTGATTCTGAGACTTAATAATTTTTTTGGCATCTTAAAAATACCTGTGTAGCGCCATGATACCTATACAGTTTTGGACTTGTAAAAGCTGTAGCTTCAGTGCTCAAAGTAGTACCCTTTAGAGCATCATAAACATGGTTGTGGAGCCTGTTTTCTCTAAAATATATCTTTTGTTTTCATCTTTGAAATTGGATTTCTTTTTCTGTTTCCTTACAATAAGGTCCAGTCATTATCTTAGTTTTTGATTGTATGTATTTGTGAGCTGCTTGAATTTTAAATGAGACGCTCTAGCCCAGAAGACTTATAGTTGTTCAGACCTCTATATACCTAAGGCCCCTTTTGGTCTAGTGTCTTTAGCCTTTCTTTAACCTTCTCCTCAACCATGGTGCTTCCATATGTGTGTTTTCATCACGTCGAAGCACAGCTCTAAGGAACCACACTCTTGGGTCCAGAGTGATTCTAGTTGCTATATATGAGATAACAGGACTGAGATTATTGTTCTTTCTGGAGGCCAAGGGAAGGAAGATATAATCTTTGAGTCTTTCTTCAGCCAAAGATTCAGTTATTTTGGTATATTCTCTTCTGTTTCAGTGATAGGCAGCACAGCTAACCCTTCAGAGATGAAGCATTAGTGATATTTTGGCCATGTTTTTTAGGGAATCTTTCCATATTGCTCCCTCTCCTTGTGTCATACTCACCTAAGGATGTAAGGGCTTATGTATATTTGCATGATGTTAGAGGACACCTAGTTCATGAGGTTGAGATGTACATTGTTGTTGAAATGCTGGTATGTCCTTAGTTTGGCATTACCTGCACAGTAGTCGCTTCATACCGTTCTTTTTAGACCAACTTAGAGCAAGGAAGCTTATTTTGTCATAGTATGATGGGGTATTTCCAGCCTGCATGTCAAAGGCTTTTATGATAGTTAAATAGAAGACTATAGGCTATTACCAATTCTGGTCAGTTAGTTTGCATGCCAAGGCTCTCATGAGAATTAAACAAAGACCGTAGGATTGTTACCATTTTTTTTGTCCTCTGGTTTATGATACAGGTTGGGCTCTAGTTTCTTTCCCATTGCTGTTTTACTGGTTAGTCAGTAGTGTGAGAATGATAAAGTTTGTGGATTACTTTTCATTTGTATCCATATCAGATCCCAGCATTAGACCAGTGCTGAGCTAAACATTGAAGGAGTGAACAGCTTTTTGGCATGAGTTCATCTAGTCTCCTCCATGTGAGCTGGTGGCAGGGGCCTTGGTGTTGGTTCTGATGAGTGTGGAACAGACTAATAGAATGGTGCACATGTGGATGCCCTAAACTTGAGTCTTTCTTTCTATTTATTCCATTGAAAGTAGGTTCAGCTGCAGCCCGGAAAGAAATCATAAGAAACAAAATTCGAGCGATTGGCAAGATGGCAAGGGTCTTCTCTGTTCTCAGGTAATGATATATTTTCCTGATTATTGTTTTACGGAAATTACTTTTATTGTACTTTATGAGAAGCAGTGGCCTGTTTGACATCTAAAAGCAATGTAGTAGCATTGCTCCTATAAAGAAGTTGGTTATACATTTATATACTGAAGAAGGGAACACAAGTCCCTTTGAAACTAGGGTTTTTGACCCTTGTGATTATTATTGCTCACTTTTTGTATCTCTTTCCTTCTGTGATGAAAGTACTAGGTATACACCTTGAAAATTAGAGCAGGATAAGAAGGAGGGGCACTTTTTAGAATATTCCTGATGAACTTGCTCATCTATATAGGAAGCCTCTTTTGCTGGAGCCACAAATTGTCTACCTGGGGTTAACTCAGGAAGGCCAAGTTTAAGGGTACACATGAATGGGTCAGTCCTTAAAAATTTGTTTGCAAAACTGATTATATCAGACATTTGAACTTTATAGAGTATATGAAATATCATATTTTCTCAATTGTATGATGCCCATTGATGATGAATCTCACCACATATTTAGTAAAGCTTTTCAGGAAAAACAATATATGCCTCAGTTGTAAGGCACACCTTTACATCTGAAACATTTAGAGTACAGAAAAACATATATCTTGGAATTGAGGAAAATATGGTAATAACAATGAATGTCATAAATTCTCTACATGGCCTACATCTGGGCCCCTTCTCCTTCTTTAAACTAAGTACTTGTTGGAAGTCGCTGATGTTTGTTATATCTCTCTGCTCTAGGGAGGAGAGTGAAAGTGTGCTGACACTCAAGGGCCTGACTCCCACAGGGATGTTGCCTAGTGGAGTGTTGGCTGGAGGACGGCAGACCCTGCAAAGTGGTAATGATGTTATGCAACTTGCTGTGCCTCAGATGGACTGGGGCACACCTCACTCTTTTGCTAACAATACCCATAATGCATGCAGGGAATTTCTTCTGCTTTTTAGTTCCTGTCTCAGCAGCTGACACAGGCAGAATATTCTATAATAGGTAGTGTCTGATTAATAACCTGACCAGGGCAGAAAATTGATAGAATGGATATTCCTTTCAATTGAAAATAATGTTCAGTCTCTCAGCTTTTCATGAAATGATATGGGAGCAACTCACATCATAATGTCTGATATATTTATTTATTTGTCTAATGCACCCTTTTCTTTTAAAGCCCTTTTCTTTTAAAGTTTCAGAATGTGAATCAAGGATATCCATATTACTAAAATGGAAATGTAATTCCAAGTTTCTTATTTTTTATTTTTTAAATTTATGTAATTGTATTAGACTATGCTTACATTTTCAGATACTTAATTTTAGAATTAACAATCTGCTTCGGCCCCAGAACATTACTTATGCACTTCACTTGCCAAAAGATTTGTGCAAGGTTTTGTACCCTGGTAAATGATGCCAAAGTTTGTTTTCTGTGGTGTTTGTCAAATGTTCTATGTATAATTGACTGTCTGTAACATGCTGTTTCCTTCCTCTGCAGATGTAGCTGCTTTCCTAAACTGTCTGTCTTTCGTTAGGTTAGCTGTATGTCTGTAAAAGTATGTTAAATTAAATTACTCTACCAGACACTTGTCTGTCTTTTGATGTAGAAGCAACTTTGTAGCACCTTATTTTGAGGTTTGCTGCATTTGTTGCTGCACCTTGTGCATTCTGAACATGAATGTAACATTAGATATTAAGTCATTGTTATAAAGGGTTGAATTTAAATCCTGTAAGTCAAAACTGAAAGGGTGTTATTATTAAGTGTGCCTTTATTTTGCATGAAAATAAAAAGAATTATACGTAAAGCATTCCTGTAATCTGGCTCATTGAATATTTTATATTAAAAAAAACCTAACTTTTTGGCGTAAATATTTGTGTAAATACTGGGTTAACTTTTTGAAAGCCCATTACAGATTAAATGGAAGAGAGTGATGTGAATGTTACAGACTATACACAGTAACTCAGAGTCTAGATTTCTTTCCCTTGTGGTTGGAAAGCAAAAAATGTGATATGGAAAGCCTTAATTTATATGTTTTATTGTAGCCACTTTTGACAGCCCTCCAAGGGTCATACCTCTATTAAAACAGGCAGCAACGGATCCGATGTTTTCCTTAGTCATGATTAACAGTTTCTTTTTGGTGTTGTGATTAGTGAATTTTTTTAAAGCAAAAAAAAAAAAAGGAAATTTTAATTAAATTTTTAAAATAAATTTAAATTAGATTGATTTTTCACAATTTCATTTCACTTAGTCTCATAATAAATGCTTAAATAAATTTCTAGAAAAAGAATTTTTCCTGTAGACAAGTAATTTCTACTTGTAGCCTATACATGTTCTATTTTATATGTTATTGTGTTGTCTGCTACCACCACTGGTATATGTGAGAAGTACAACTATGTTTTGAAATTATAGCTTCAAATTTTCATTCTGAATGAGGTTTCTCTTTTTGATTTAAAAAAACCAAACTGCTTTGATTTTCTTTATATTTCTTACCCTCCATTTTTCTTATTATTTTGTAAACATTAGAAAAATGAACTAAAAAGGATTTCATGAAACAAATTAAGATCTTAAACATTCAATAAAATTAGCAAAAATGTTAATAGGAAAGGGTGAATTTTAATAGCTTGGAAAATGTTATACATTTCCTACTCTTCGTTCAGAAAAGAAAAAGAAAACCAGAAAGGTCTCATACTTAAATCTACACTACAGTTGTCTCTCAATTATCCTTGGATATATTATTACTTTTATGTTATATCCACAGCAAATCTTTATTTCACATTTCACAATTAGCACCTGCTAATTACGTGCTTTGTTGACAGCTCAGCTCTTCTATTTATTCTTAATTTGCATGCAGCCTGAAGCTCAGTCTTCCAACTTTGAAATCACCCCCAACTGCAGGGAAGGTTTGAAAGACAGCTTTACTGAAGGACTGTCTATTTCCAGCATAGAGTGAGTTACTGGATGCTGCTGAGCTTAAGGGGTCTAATTAGGGAAACTAGATAGCTCCTTAGCTCTGCCAGCAATGGCTCTTGGTAGTATGGTTTGAGCATTTGATTGAAGTGATTTCCCTAGCATAAAATAAACCCATTTTGAAACAGATAAGAAAACTCATACAAAAGCTGCATCTGTGTGATTTTTAAAAACTTGTCTAATATTTAAAATTTTAGTAGACGTGTTCCCTGATGTGAACAACTGAAAGTTGAGTATTGTGAAAAGAAAGTTTTTAAATTCTAAGACCTCAGTTCTATTACCAGAAAATAAAAATCATCTTCTCAGTAACTTTAAAGTTAATTTATGATATTTCTTTAGTGTTTTTCAAACTGCACAACTCTGAGTAGAATTCAATATTCATATTTTATGTGAATTTGTTTTCTTTATGGAAGTTTGATTGGGACCTAGCCCTACAGAGCTAACCCTGTAATGCTACCTTCACCAGGAACCATATGGGAAAATATGTGGCCATTTCTATTTTAGTAATGTCAAATTCCTCTTGATCTTTTATCCTGTGTAGTATTGAGGAACACAGTGTGAGACAGCATTATACTCAAACTTGTTAAGGCCATGTCAAGATGCCCTATAAAACTGAAAACAGGAAAAACAGTGCCTTTCAGATAGAATTTTGCAATTATCAGATCTCTCTTTCCAGCTTAATGTTTAAGCTTCAAACGACCTTTCAATTCTAAGCATTCAAGCTTGACATGGTATGCAATTTTGGGTGTGATATCTGTTTTGTATCCTGAAAAGGATAAAAGCCTTTAGAGGTCTCAGGAAAGAGCAGAGCATATAATTGACCTAGAAAATGGTTTTACATTTAAAATTAAAAGCCCATAGCATAGAATGATTTCAAAAGTATATTGTCACATTTCATAATTTTAAAAATTTATTAATAGACTTTTAAACTATTGATACACTCAAATAGATACTAATTCCTATAGTGATACCAGTTTTATTTTTAATTTATTACCATATGATACAAGTTATGAAATATTTCATATAAAATCACTTCTGTTACCACAAGCTCTTTAAAACACATTCTGATACGCATTTTATTTTTTCCCCATTCCATTTCTAAATTATAAAAAAAATAGTTTACATTTTGAAGAATAGGAGTTCTGGGGCTGATCAAGTAGAGGTGGGTCATTTATCCCATAATTTTCTTTCTGGGCAATTCCAAGAGTATTTTCCAAGTGCACAGGCCTAGATTTTTTTAAATGGTGATTTGTACAGTGGGTATACAATAAGTATGTCTGCTTTGATTTGTAATATGATTTAACAGTTAAGGAATATTAATTCTTCCTTTATTCAGTGTTCATCCTACTTCTTTTGGGTCCCCAGTTCACTTTACTATCTGTTAAATATTTCTGTTAAATTGTAAGATCAAAAAACTTTTCTAATTTAGTCTACTTTAATTCCTTGATTCATCAGTGTCTTTTCACATTAATAACTGCTTTGGATAAAATTTATCATTTCTAAATCATTTGTACTGCTAAAAAGTCATTTCAGGAATAATTATTTTAATTGGCCTTATTGTAGAAGAAGCAAAATAGAAAGGATGGGGCATTATTGCTATAAATATTCTGTGTGTGTGCACTGTGGGTAAAGTGGAGAATTGGCAATATTGTCCTCTGCAATCTTTGGTCTTGGTCCTCAATGTGAGTGTCTTATGCAGTTTGAACCCACAAATGAGCCAAAAGAATCTTGGACTATAAAATGTATGACTAAATATGTTGGAATTCTCTAAATGGACCAGAGACAAACTATACCAGGAATGCATTTCTCATTTATATGACCTAAGTGTATGTCCATATCATGAAATAATTAGGATTTATTCCCTGTAAGACCTCAGTTCTCTCTCTTGATTCCTAGCTAGTTAGTAGATGGGCTTGAAATAGATGTTCAATAACCTTCTATCTTCACTTCACAATGCAGGCTGTTAGTACCTGAGGCAGATTTGAGTTCACGATAAACAACATAAATGGATTTTTTTTAAAGCTATAGATGTTAATATCTTTAGATATTTGGAACATCCCTATTAGAATAGAAAGGAAGTTCCTAGTAGACAAGAGGGTTACCCACAAAGAACAGAACTACAGAACTGTTCCACTTAGAGTAACTCACCAAGTTTACTGCCCTTCAATTGCATTGTAGTCATACCAACTTTTGCACCTTATGCTTTGCCCTGTGAATTAGAAGCGACAGGAAAAGCGGTGTTGACCCCTTCTAGTTTATGTCTCAGGGAGCCAACTGATGATGAGTATTATTTCAATTATACATGAAAGAAAAGAATCTCCTGTTTGCTCTTCTGCTATAATTCTACCGTCATAATTTCACCCTAGAGAATTTCCTTGTGATTGTGATGGATGTAGTATAATAAACATGTTGGAAAATTCTAAGGCCATCAAAATACTGACTTCAAGATGGGTAATTAATATTGGAGTGCATTTGCATGGGTGCTGAGGTGTCTTTGTTTACAATAGGTCTATGTGTTCTGTGCTCTGAGCCATGTTGTCATAGTGCTGTGTGTAAACTGTGCTGTGTGAGGAATTGGGAAATTGGATGGGGCTCTCTAATATGGGTAATATTTCTGTTAAATTGTAAATGATGATGTAGTATGGGGTACTGTGATATTTTAAGTGATCATTGCCTTTTCTGCTGTACAATATGACCCTTCTCATCTCTCTCATTCATTTTGCATGCCTCTGCTCACTTCTGTACAGCCACAGTTGAGGCTATTGAGGCTGAAAAAGGTACGATCAGAGTCCTTGTGCTGGGCAGAGATCTGTGGTGTGTGGGTGGGCATCAGAGAATGTCCTGTGGGTGTGTCTTACTCCTAGCTTGCACAGCCCAAGATGAATCAGACTCACTGACTCATCAAGTTTAACAGTCGAATTCCTCTTTTTTTTTTTTTTTTTTAAACCACAAGGGCTGATTTCCATAGTGACAGTCTGGTTTTTTCCCTTCTCTAGTATAGTATATCAACAGTTAATATTCCTGAATTCTTTAGAGTACAGCATGTTATGCTATGATATTATAGCATTTAAAGTTGCAAATAAAGATCTATTCCATATTTTGCATGATTCTGTCCATGCAGATAATTTTTTTCGTAAGTGAAACCCTCTCTAAATATAGGTTTGAGTTTGTTTTTATTCATTTTCTGTAATTCACTTAAGAGTGCAGGAGCTGTCAATACGATTTTTTTTTTTTTGGCTACAATTTGGGCTAGTGTTTGCTGATAATATTATATTCATGTGTATCATGTGTTGGCTTGATATTACATATCGCTGAATGCTTTGCTGCCCCAGCCATTTATTTCGTTCACATGCACAGACTCTGAGTCCCAGGAACAGCACATATTAAAGCAAGCAGATTATAACCAGTAGTGTGGAAATCTTTTCTATGCATATTTTAGTAATGGAGGATGCATCATTCCAGATGAAGTGAATGAGAAACCGTAACAATTGGAGGAGGATTGCCGTTTATTTTGATTTGAGTGTCCGAAGAACATGCAGTGAATAGCCAGTGAATTAAGGAAGACAACTCCTAAAATATGAAACTATAAATACTTTTTACTATCAGCCAAACACAGATATAACTCCTGGAGGCATTTCCCACCTTTCTCATTTCATATTGGTGGTGATGGGGTGATGATACCTTGACCTCCGAGATAGTTCTGATCTGCTAAATTTTAACTTAACTTTACCTCTTTCTCCTCCCAAGCTCTTGGAACAGATTTGTATGTCAAGAATTAACCTTGTTTAGCCTCCTCACTTGCCCTTACTCTTGTTGCTGCCTTACTGTGATAGTCATTGGTGATCTTAGAGTCTGAGGTAGGAGATAATTGGTGTAGTAGAAGTTAGGCTGAGATCCTGAGACCATTGCCTGGTTGATTTTGGGGGCAAGAGAAGGTTATTTTTGTGGGGTTTTTTAAAGGCTATGCTAACACTTATCATCTATGAAGCTATCATGTTTATATTTAGGTTTAAACATTTCACATTTAAAGGGGAGGCCTGGAATGGGGATAGGATTCAGTTAAAGTAAGATTTAAATGTTGCTACATACAGCTAATTTCTTTCTTCTTAAAAATCATTAATGTTTTTGAAATCTCAGAAATGTTTTTCAATTACTGACTTATCAAATTTGCATTTTGTTAAGCAATACGAGGATTCTCTCCACCACATAGAATCTGCAGTTTTGAAGAGGCAAAGGGTTTGGATAGGATCAATGAGAGAATGCCACCCCGGAAAGATGCTGTACAGCAAGATGGTTTCAATTCTCTGAACACCGCACATGCCACTGAGAACCACGGGACTGGCAACCATAGTGCCCAGTGACCCACGGCTTCCCAGGGACTCTCACATCTCGGGCCCCAAATGGACAGATCACCCGAGGAGCTGGAGGGGTCGGCCAAGCTGACTGTAAATGTCACAGTCCCTCTGAAGAAACCATTGTGCTTTTGAGACCCCGGACCCCTTCCTGGATGGAGGCTTGAGGGCCCTGGGACATGTTGTGCTATCTGATAAGACTGGGTAATCGCTGCCAAGGTGGAGAGCAGTGAGCAAGGGGCTTGGGGCAATTTCCAGTGGAGGGCAACTATACCTCCATTTATGCTTGTGGTTCACACATTTAAGTTTACAAATGAGATTTCTTTTTCCCCTCGGTAGAATTAGATTTCGTTTTTCAACCATGACTTCAAATGCAATCGTACGAGCTAATGTGGACTTTTTTTTCCCCATGAAATGTCTTTAAAGGATGATTTAGCATGGTCTTAAAATACATTTCTGAGGTTACTAAGCTGTATTTTGGATTATGGGCAAAATGCTGAGAAACCCAGTTGGTATTTATACAAAATGCTGACCTCAGGTCTATAGTTCTTAAATGTGGCTAATTCTGTAATATAGTCTTGGTATTTTTGAATTATGAATGCATAATCTATTTCTAGGCAGAGTCTCTTACTTGAACACAAATCTAAAAACTAATTTAGAATCCTTTTTGCCCATATCTTTTGAGATTTACACCCCAGAGACTTAAAAAGAAAACTTCTAAATTTCAAAATTATGAAGAATTACAGAATTACTCATTTAAGGTACTTTAAAAGAAGTTTGTACATTGTCAAAGTAAATTTTAATTCAAATCATGTCTGTAAAACTTGACGTATTTTGTGTATGCATGTTTTCATTTTGCAAATATTTAATATATAGACCTATGATGTACAGGTACGACATGTATAGGTTACCTAGATGTTATGAGAAATTTTAGTTTATTGTGAGTACTCAAGTTGCTTAAATAGCCACCAGGGTGATTTGCTGCTGGCTTTCTATGATTTTTATGTTTTGATGCAAAGAAAATTTTAAAATGTTCTGGAAGTGTTTTTGATTAAGCAAGGCAGCATAGAAGCAATGGTTCTGTTCAATCATTCAGATGTTAGTGGAAGCATAAAAGTCAAGACTGCATGTTGAACATTTTCTTTTGATAGTTACAGAACTGCTTGGTTAAACTAAATGGAACCATGTGCTAATTTTTCACAATAATTGATCTGTATTGATTACCACTGTAGTTTGGTATTTCCCTTTACTTTGGTGGCCTGCTTCCCTCATGCCCTGAAATACAACTCAGAGCTCCAGGCAGCGGAACCATCTATTGTTTTGTTTGCCAGAAAGTGCACCCTGTATGGTCTCCTGTCTAAGTTGGAAATATTATGCATGTGCAGGACTATTCGAATATTTTATAAATAGTAGCACACAATAAATTCCATGCATGGGCCGCTGCTCCTATCTCTGTGTTGGGTTTTATTTGAAAGATATAGTCTGATTTGACCTTATGCAAATCAGAAAATCCTGTTAGTAGAACTGGGATATATCCTTCAGAGAAGGTTATCTCATGGATAGTTCATGGTATTTTGATGAATTAAATTCTCATCTTCTAAATTTTGCGCTTTTTTTCTAACTTTGGTTAAACTTGTTTTACGAGCATGAGTAACTAAGCACTAGAGAACTTTGGGTGCCTATTATAGGCCTCCTAAATTGAATATTTAAAAATCACTGTTTCACTTAACTTTTACTATTTTTTTGTGTGTGTGTGTGTGAGGAAGATCAGCCCAGAGCTAACATCCATGCCAATCCTCCTCTTTTTGCTGAGGAAGACTGGCCCTGAGCTAACATCTGTGCCCATCTTCCTCCACTTTACATGGGACGCTGCCACAGCATGGCCTGACAAGTGATGCATCGGTGCGTATCCAGGATCCGAACCCGGGCCGCCAGCAGCGGAGCGTGTGCACTTAACCGCTACGCCACGGGGCCTCACTTAACTTTTAATTGAAAGAAAATGTTATTGTCTAGAATTTCTTTATAGTAGTATTGGGAATTTATTGGGTGTTTTAACAATAAGAAAAAAACATAGTTATATTCCATTTTCCAGACATCATATTCCTTTCTTCTTTGCCATAGTCAAAATAAGGATAGAATTTTGCAAATTGAAGGAAATTAGGATGTTGCTCAACATTTTAATCATATATAGTAACTTTATATATATAATCATATAGTAACTTTAATTATAGTTTTCAACAATAATTATAATGATACACATTATAAAGTATTAATTTAAATCCAAATGTATATACTTGCCTAATTGCAGGTAGCAAACAGAACTCAAATTGTTGATTATTACAGCTTCTACTTGCTGTAATATTAACTTGCATACCAGTCCATGAGCTGCCTTTCAAGTTATTATGCACTGCATACCTTAAGGATTCTTCTTGATGTTATTGTTTTACGAAAACTGTGCATCTCTAAATTAAGAGCTTAACTAGTCTATCAGGTACCAGGGACTTCCTTAGCCCTTAGGTCCATCACTGGGGTTATATAGTGTTTGTGGGAATCATGGGCAAACATAAAGCATCATTAGCAAACTAGAAGAGTTATGAGTTGATGGTAAAAATTAAAAAGAAGCAAGTGAAAGCAATGGAACTCAGAAAAAGGGGTATACATGAAGAGTGGTAGAATATCACCCAGTGCCTCACAGGCCACTTCCTCCTTGTTGAATAGAAACCTCTTTCTAGTCTTTCTTCATAACTAGTTTCACAGTGAACCATGGAAGTATTTTTTAAGGTTTTTTTTTTTAATGTAACTCATAATGAAGGCAAATTGTGAAAAGTTCAGATCTTTCTAATTGTAAATTTAAATGTCTACCAGACAAGTAGTAATGAGAAAATGTAAATTAATATTCAATGTCAATTTTTTTCTATATATTATCTCTTATATTCAAAGATGACACTCCTCAGAAAAGAATCTCTGACTTCTTGTATCTTCTGCAGTTCAGCCGTTATTAACAGAACTCATAACCTTTACATGTTCTGCCAGTTAAATTTGAAATTGGCCTGAAGCCTTTGCTTAAAATGAATCACCCCTATTTTATTCAGGATTTTTGCCTATTGCAACTGATTTTCCTTTGTCCACAACTAGTCTACATAATGTTATGTAATGTTTTGTTGCATCCTTAACACTTTCCTTCTACCTTCCTTGCTTGTAGTTTGCTTTCTACAGTTTGGGGTTCCTTTGAAATCCATTCTCTGCATCTGTTCATATGTAGATTTGCTTTGCCACATTCCAGGACCTCATTGCAAGTGTTTCTGTTCCCCAGTTTGATGATGTTCACAGAAGCAGGTAAGTGACATAGCTGGGGCCAGATGTAAGCGGCAAGTCAGGTCGTGTAGCCGTATAGGACCACTGACCTAACAACTTCTGATAGGTTCTGGAGTTTGATAGCTCTAAGTGAAAAGGAGCTAGGAATGTGGAATTCCCTGGATCGCATCCATTACAGGAAGGAATGAGAAGATGTTTGAGTTGATTCTTTTCTATTTTCTGTTCCTGGAAATAGTATGCATTTTTAGTTATTAATATTTTGGTCTTGCTTACTTCAATATTCCAGAAATATTTATTCCTCCTTTGAAACAAACAGGTGGAGTTCCCCTGATGACATTCAGTCGGAAAGTATCTTACTTTCCTTTCAGGGAAAGTGAAATTTACAAATTAATTCTGGATATTTCCCCTACAATTGATTTCCTTCTATACCATTAAATGACTATTTCTATTTTCCTTTCTTGGGTATTATATTTGTACTTAAGCCTAGACTGGTCATGGATGAGTTGTGTTTGAGCAGTGTTTGTTATGCTAAAACGGACTTTGAGCTTGGGGGAACTCATCCTGGGTCTAGATTGACATCTAGAAATCCAGGGGTTCCTGTTCCTCTGAGCTAGTGCCTACCCTTTCCAACCAAATACTGACTTCTGAACTAATCCCTAGGGTTTTTTTCTGACGCTGTGGCCTGAGAGTGGAAATGCTGCCTTAGTGAGAGGGGTTCAGGAAGCAGTAGGCATCATTTTTACTCAACCTGCCTGGCCTTTGGTGAGTTTGGGAGTGTTGACAGTCATGAGCCTTGGCAGAGAAGGAAGGTCAGAAAGAGAAGTACACAGGCAGGGGGCCAGGTCCCTACTTGCCTCATTACGGAGAATTCAGCGTTGTCTGTCTGGTTGGCAGGGCACACCTAATCACAGTTTGCAAAGGAAAGTGATATGAAGGGACAGCTGCAAGCCAGCCACAATCTAGATCTGAGAAGATTAAGCATTCACTTCACTTGGAAGAAAGAGAAGGAAGGAAGCCGAGGGCTTAGCAGGGTAAGTTACTTTACCATCAGCTGGTCTGCTTGCTTAGTTTATAGTTGAGTAAACCAATTATCACCCCAGAGAGTGTTAATCACTGATCAAGCAGCTGAATGTGGTCCTAATAGCAATGTTCCTAATGTATTGCTCCTTTTCTCTTTCTCTCCCAACCCCTTTTGAGGATCCCCAATGACTAGCTTCACTCTGCCTTCTCTTCCCTACCTCCCCAAAGACGTTTTGTGTTTGCTGATAAATTAGAGAAAATTAGATGGGCCTTCCTGATCTGGAGATGCTGAGAAGATGACTGTGGTTTAGGTGAAACTTGACGCTTTTGGTGGTAAGGAGGAAGAAAGATGAGAGACTGAGGTCTGGGAATAGGCTAATATTTTAGGGAATTTGGAGATGAAGGATAAGAGTTTTTCTAGGCCATCCAGTTCATGTCTCCTCTCCTCTCCAGTCCTTGGTGTTGGTGTTCTCTCATATACTGGGAATAAATTAGAGCCCAAGTCACTGGGGATGGCTAGAAAAAAGTTAAACTGATTTGCTTTATAGGTGGGGTTGACTCTGAACTCTGGAAAATTCTGAAAGCTTTCTAAAATTCTTTCCAACTTCTCCCTTGTCCCTTCAGTTTTTTGCCTTTGTTTCTCTTCATTACCTGTGCCCTGCCCCCACCTCGAATTTAGAAGGTCCTGTGGCTCATTGCAGGAAAATTAGAACCAGGGAACCTGCATCTGGGCCTGCAGTACACAAAGTCAGACATGAGCCTGATGATATATGTAGATGCAAATGCAAAGACCTGGCTGCTCATTCCCACCTTCTTATCTTCCTGCCAGAAATTTGGTTCATTTGTATTGTGAACTTGCTATAGACACAGGAAACGATGATATCAGAGATTTTACCAGCACTACTCCCCTCCAAGCTGTGTGATCCCTTGAATTCCAGCCAATTCAACCAACTCCCAGAGAGCCAAGAGTTAACCTTCCATTGGAGGAAGACCTCTCTTTGGAAAGGCAGATAAGTGAGGCAGTACCTTTCTGGTCTTTTTTTTTTTTTAAGCTTCAGTGCATGGTTGTGTATCCTAGTTAGTTTAGTTCTCTGTGTGAACTGCTGCCACAGTATGACAACTGACAGACAGATGGTGTGGTTCCACGACTGGGAACTAACCCGGGGCCATGACGGTGAGAGCACTGAATCTTAACCACTAGACCACTAGGGCTGGCTCCCTTTCTGGTCTTAATTGGCTTCCATTACAGCATAAAGGCTTATGGTCAAACATCAGGAAGATATTTATTATTACACCGGGTTAATACTCTTGAGTTGTCTTGAATCAAAGATACTTTTTCTCCATACCTAAAAAGAAGAGTCCATTCTTTCAAGGTTTAAGAAGGTCTTATCTTGCCTGAGGGGGCTTGGTAGACAGAGCAGATAATTCTTCTAGAATTGCAATGATTCTGGAAATGTGATGAGAATATGATGATTAAAAGTGGAGGGAAGAGTCAGGTCACTTTCCGGAAATGGGGTCCTAAGGTGTGAAGGCACCCCTTAGTAAAGAGACGTGACCCTTAAATCCTAAAAAATCTGTCATCTTTAGGTCTCATTTCTTCTTTATTGCTGGGAATATAGAAAATATGGTATGCAGATGAGCTTAGCTACTCTGTTCTGTGGACTCTGAAACCGTTCATTCATTTGTGGGATGAGGGGAGAGATTAAAGGGGTAGAATGAAAGGATGAGGAGAAAGAAAGTACAAAGGAAAATGGAAGTGAGTTCCTCCATTAACCTGAGGACAGGGGTTTGCAAGAGCCATGTCATAAGATAATAGATATTAGCTGGATGATTCTTGGAGTTTTTTTCATAACAGATCTGGTCCGGAAGGCTTAAATTTCAGACTATTTTTGTAACAAAGAATGATCCCTGATTTGAACTTTAATAGTTAACTTCATTCACAGTAAAACCAATCACTGTCAGCATTTTTTTGTGTGTGTGAGGAAGATCAGCCCTGAGCTAACATCTGATGCCAATCTCTTTTTGCTGAGGAAGACTGGCCCTGCGCTAACATCTGTGCCCATCTTCCTCTACTTTATATGGGATGCCACCACAGCATGGCTCGACAAGCAGTGCGTCTGTGCGTGCCCGGGATCCGAACCGGCGAACCCCGGGCTGCCACAGCGGAGCGTGCGTACTTAACCGCTTGCCCCACTGCGCTGGCCCCTGTCAGCATTTTTAGCCTCTGTCATTTACCTGTCCCTGGAGGCAGTTAAGCTGGGGGTTAATAATTTTTTAGCTTTTCAATCTCTATACGTACCTTTCTTTCTTCCTTTTTTTTTTTTCAATTGAGGTGAAATTAACATAAAATTAATCCTTTTAAAGTGAGCAATTAAATGGCATTTGTTACTTTCACATTGTTGTGCAACCACCACCTCTGTCTAGTTCCAAAACATTCTCATCACCCCCAAAAGAAAATCCCATAACCATTAAGCAGTTACTCCCCATTCCCCCTTCCACCCAGCCCCATAAATCTGCTTTCTGTCTCTGGATTTACCTATTCGCATTATTTCATATAAATGGAATCATATAACATTTCGTGCCTGGCTTCTTTCACTTAGCATGATGTTTTTGAGGTTCATCTACATTGTAGCGCATCTCAGTACTTTATTTCTTTTTATGGCTGAATAATATTCCGTTATATGCCAAGTTGTTTATTCATTCATCTGTTGGTGGACCTTTGGGTCGTTTCTACCTTTTGGCTATTGTGAATAGTGCTGCTGTGAACATCTGTGTTGAAGCATTTGTGTGAGTACCTGTTTTCAATTATTTTGAGTATATACCTAAGACTGAAATTGCTGGGTCGTATGGTCATTCTACATTTAACTTTTTGTGGAGTCACTATACTGTTTTCCATAGCGGCTGCACCATTTTACATTCCTACATCAGTGCATGAAGGTTCTAATTTTTCCACATCCTTGCCAACACTTGTTGTTATCTGTTTTTTTGATAATGGCCATCCCAGTGGATGTGAAGTGGTGTCTCATGGTTTTGATTTGCATTTTCCTAATGATTAGTGATGTGGAGCATCTTTTCATGTGCTTATTGGCAATTTGTGTATATTCTTTGGACAAGTGTCTATTCAAGTTCTTTGCTCATGTTTTAATTGGGTTTTTGTTGAGTTTTAGGAGTTCTTCACATATTCAGGATATTAATCTCTTGTCAGATATATGATTTGCAAATATTTTCTCCCATTCACTGGTTGCCACTCTGTCCTTTGATGCACAAAAGTTTTTGATTTTGATGTAGTCCAGTTTATCTATTTTTTCTTTTATTGCCTGTGCTTTTGGTGTCATATCCAAGAAATTGCCAGATCCAATATCGTAAAGCTTTTCCCCTATGTGTTCTTCTAAGACTTTATAGTTTTAGCTCTTACATTTAGGTCTTTAGACTTAATAATCAAACCCAAACCATTCTATTTAATTAATTCCCAGAATGTTCCCATCTACATTTCTGTGCTTATATTCTTCTGTGTGCTTAGAATTCCTTTTTCCCTATCTCTGTGTATTCAAAGTATTACCATCTTTCATGGTCTATACCAATTGCTGCCTGCTCCATAAAGTCTTCCTAAAGCTCACCAACTAAAGAGACTCTCTTCTTCTGATCTCTCATTAGTGTTTTAGTTTCATTTTTCTTATAGGATTTATATACTGCCTTATATTATAATTTACATTTAATCCTTCTACAAGACATTTAGATGTTAAGTATATTTTTCATATTTGTTTCCATTATAGTATTTTGCAAATGATTTTATCTGTTTATCAATAAATATTTATTGAAAGAATGTATGTTTTTATTTTTTCCAATATAGTCCCTTTTGTTTACTCAGTCCATGTGGAAAGAATGGGAGAAGACAAGCCAGGGAAGGAGGACATCACAGAGTTCCTGTGGGTGGGTGTGGGGCTTAGTTCTACTTCAAAACTCACTACTTTAGGAAATTTTCCTCATAATTTGCATAACTTGCTTTGACTACATAATTCTTAGCATTGTGGTGCTCATTTTGCATTGCATTTAATTTCTACTTCTTGGTGTATTGCTTATAAATGTGATGATAGGTCTTTTAAAATGAATGTTTTATTTCCCCAACTAGATTAAATTGACTAATTCTCCAGTTAGATGGTAGTTTGGACAGCCAAAACTTCTGTTGCTCTTTCCTCTCTTTTATTTTATTTATTTATTTTTTTGGTGAGGAAGATCAGCCCTGTGCTAACATCTGCCAATCCTCCTCTTTTTTTGCTGAGGAAGACTGGCCTTGGGCTAACATCCGTGCCTCATCTTCCTTCACTTTATATGGTACGCCGCCACAGCATGGCTTGCCAAGTGGTGCATCGGTGCACGCCCAGGATCCGAACTGGTGAACCCCGGCCACCTCATCTGAACGCGGGCACTTAACCACTTCCACCACCAGGCTGGTCCCCTCCTCTCTTTTATTTTTTTATTTTTTTTAAAGATTTTATTTATTTATTTATTTTCCCCCCAAAGCCCCAGTAGATAGTTGTATGTCATAGCTGCACATCCTTCTTTTTTTTTTTTTTTAAAGATTTTATTTATTTTTTCCCCCCAAAGCCCCAGTAGATAGTTGTATGTCATAGCTGCACATCCTTCTAGTTGCTGTATGTGGGACTCGGCCTCAGGATGGACGGAGAAGTGGTGCCTCGGTGCGCACCTGGGATCCGAACCCGGGCCATCAGCATCGGAGCGCGCGCACTTAACCACCAAGCCACGGGGCCGGTCCTGCACATCCTTCTAGTTGCTGTATGTGGGACGCGGCCTCAGCATGGCCGGAGAAGCAGTGCGTCAGTGCGCGCCCGGGATCCGAACTCCGGCCGCCAGCAGCGGAGCACGCACACTTAACCACTAAGCCACGGGGCCGGCCCCCCTCCTCTCTTTTAAAATACCCTAATAATATATGAATATATTCTTTGTATAAAAAAGTCAAACATTACAGATAAATCTCAAGTCCTCTTTAATCAACCTAGTTCCCATCCCAGTACCTCTTCCCCGCCTCAGAGTTAATCACTGTTGGTTTTATATGAGCTCTGCAGACCTTTTTCTATGCATTTATTTACATATATATTTATATTATATATAGAACTTCATAAGTAACACATATATGTATAATTACATATAATTATTTCCTCTCTTTTTCACAACTGCCTCTGGTGATCAATTCTAATCAGTAGATACTAAATAAATCTTACTAATACCTGGATCTGAGAGACAGGAATGAGAAGTGAAAGGTCAAACATATGAAAAGACATGTGTCCAGCTTGCAAAATTCTATTCCATACCTGTTCTACATATAGTCCCAAGATATCAGTGGACAGGCCATGGCTCCACGGTCTCGGCGACGAAGGCACAAGAAACCCCCCTCATCGGTGACTCCCATGGTTGTGACCCCACCCACAGTTGTGACGCCTCTGCCTCTGAGCCTCTCAAAACCTGGCCCTAGCATTGATGCACTTGGCTTCTTCTCCTTGGAGAATAACGTTCCTGGCCTATCCCAGCTGATCCTTCAAAAGCTGAATATGAAAAGCTATGAAGAATACAAGTGAGTGACTAGCTCTATGGAAGAGTGATATATTGTTTCTAGTAGAAGTGATTTCAGAAGGTGGAGAGGGAGTAACTTGGGGAATATGTAAATGAGGGGTTCTTGCAGTGAGGGATTTTCTCATCCTGACTTTTGCCAGTTTTATTACTATAGAAGAAATATAATTTGCTTAAGTGAGAAATCATGGGAGTAGGAGACATGGGAGTAGGTGGAAATATATAGGAGGCAAGGTAGGGGTCATGAGAGATTTTGGAGATATTCTTTTTCCTATTGCCACTCCTTCTCCATGCTGTCTCTGCAGGTTGGTGGTAGATGGGGGTACTCCTGTGTCAGGCTTTGGATTTCGATGCCCTCAAGAAATGTTCCAGAAGATGGAGGACACATTCCGATTCTGTGCTCACTGTAGAGCACTCCCTAGTGGCCTCTCAGACTCCAAGGTCCTCCGGCAGTGCAAGAGGTGACTAGTCGGGGGCAAATAGGGGAGACATCCAGAAATGATCCTGTTCTAAGACCTCATTGCTGGAGGAAAGTTCTGCGAGTTTTCAGAATAACTTCAGGCCCACTCTTCATTTTGTGTGATCCAGGCCACAGAGAGATTAGAAAACGGTTAGGCTCCTGCTTATTTTTGATGTTATAGGGAGGTCAGGCAGAGCACAGTACAATCTTCTCTACCTCCCTCCTCTTGAGTACTCAATGGGTAAAACCATATCTGTTCTAAGGAGGTTGGGGTTGAGCCATACCTGTGATAAGAGGGCAGCTACAAACTCCTGGTGGGGTTTTTTTTTTTTTTTTTCTGTAAGCTATGTAAAAAGTAAGTTGTTTCAGATAGAGACTGAGGTGTCACTCTGACCCAAGAGAATAAGTATATTCCCAGTCTCTCCTGCCTCCCCTGCCAAATAATAGTCCCCAAATTTGGTACATCAGCTATCACTCCTCTCCCTACCTTCCTTACGCAGTGATCTTTCTTCCTAGGTGTAGGAATATCAATTCCCTTCCCCAGACTCCCCCGATCACCTTTGAGGTATAGGAACATCTATTTTTGGGGCTCATTCTCTCAGGTGCAGAAATGTCTATTACTGTGGTCCAGAGTGCCAGAGGTCAGACCGGCCAGCACACAAGAGGGTTTGTCAAGAGCTGCGTCTTGTAGCTGTGGATCGTCCGTCAGGTAAGAGTCATTGGTTCAAGGGAATACTGGGTGGCTTCTCTGGGAATTTTCTATCCTGACTCTTGTATCTTCTATCTTTGGAACCTCATTCATTTGGTCAGGTTAAACAATATGATGATCACCTTGGTTGATCATTAGCCATATGTGCTATACCTAGGTTCAGAATTTTCCATTGAAGAACCTGGGGTGGGTGATGGTGGTAAATAAGCACTGGAGGTGAGCAAGGTGAGAAGTGGGGTGGACACAATCAAAGAATTATCTTGCTTATAGTCTACCTAAGCCTTTACCCTCTCTATTCCCATTTCCATTTTTGTTCTGTAGGTTTCCATGCTTCCCTGGACTTGATGGAGGCTTGGCTGCCCACCCTCCTGCTACTTCGTGATTATGAGATCCCTACATTGATTACTGTTTACAGGTTTTGACCTCTTCCTATTTGTGATACCTCCCTGACTCACTCACACCTCTCTTTATATAGATGAGCTCATTTCTCTCCCCCTTGCTCATCTACTGCCTTCTGGTGAGGATCTTCTTCCTTCTCACACTTGACTTTCTCATCCCCTTGGAACAAAGTCCTGTGCTAATTAATGGGATAATTAGTGAGACATTTGGAAGGGAGGGTTAGCTCTTGCCTAGTCCAGCCTTAGGTAATTTGGGGGATCAATGAGTTCAGAAATGTCAAATTCTGAGCAATTTCTCTCCTATCTCTCTCATAATCAGCAGACCAATTTTTCTTATTTGTCTCCCATAGCCATCAGGAGTTGGCAGCCTCTTTGCAGATTCTAGTGGATCTGGATACACACATCACTGCCTATGGAGCTAACCCTTTTGCGTCCCTCAAACCTGAACAGGTCTATTCCAACCCCAACAAGCAGCCAGTATACTGCAGTGCCTACTGTATCATGTTTCTTGGAAGCTCCTGCCAGCTGGATAAAAGGCAATTGGAAGAGAAAGTAGATGGTGGGGTTTAAATAGCTTAGCCAGATCCTGACTGGATGTCTAGAAAATGGGGAGGTTGTGACAAAACTACCCTGCTGATGCCAGGTTGTTTGCCAACTTTGAAACCTGCTATATTCTAAACCTCATTTGCTTGTCCAGGTAAAGATTCTAAGCTCAATGGGAGCTCCTGTATTATGTGACTCATTTGTAAGAGGTTAGCCACAAGTAGGTTCTAGAGACAGGATTCTAGATTTATTGCATGGCAAGAGGCCCTGGTGTCAGTCTTTCCGGAGCCTAGAGTTCTGACAATTTCCTTTGTGAGAAAGTTATACCCTTTGACTTGAACAAGATGGCACTGAGGAGAAGAATGGCACCTTATTCTGAAAAAGAGTCTCCTTATCCAGCAATTTGGGTTAAAAAATGAAGTGTTAATAACTTGAAGTGGTGCAGGAATGGGCAAGTCAGAGAAATGGTTGGGATCAGGGGAGAGGTTGTGACGATTCGCACACTGTTCTATTTCCTAGCTTTTTCAAGATAAATGTCTCAATTTCCTATTTTATCTTGGGGACTTCTGACCCTACAGCAGCTTTTCCCTGGTGTTGTATTTTAGATATCCAAGGGTATATCAGACTTGAATGTACTGAGTTATTTGTTATCGCCTGGTCTATACCACAATAAGCTCAATTTGGGGCTTAAGTCACTTGTTTTATTTCCTATTCACTGGCAAGTATTACTTGTCTACATACAACATCTCAAGATTGGAAGTTTCTCTCTTGCCAAAGGAGTGATTAACATCAGCTCTCTGTTTGGGCCTGCCACTTTACCATACCCTGTCTCATGTCATCCTTCTCTTATCACAGTCTCAGGATTAGGATATTTCCTAGGCATTCTTTCCTACAACCTTGCCATGACCTCAACCCTCCACCTCCATCTGTAACTCATATATAAATTCTTGTTGCCCACTCTGATATGGGTAATGTTAGAATTCATTTATTCATTCAAAACATTTAGTTAGTACCTACCATGTGAAAGGTACTGATTAGGGCTTTGGGGAGATACAAAGGTGAATGAGACATGGTCCTTATTCTTAACCTAGGAAGAGAAATAATACATATACATAGATAACTTTATTACAAGATGTAATGTGGAATTAGAACGATGAGAGAGGCTTGTAGTGCTAGGGAAATTGAGTGAAAAGAGAGATCATTTTGGTAAGTGATAGTGAAAGTTTTGTGAATTAGAATTTTATGAAACAGATGGAAGGCAGAGCATTTCAGATGGAAGGAACAACAGGAGCAAAAGTTCAGAGGCAGAAAAGCATGGAGATATTTTTAGAGTACATTAGGGGATTAGTATCAATTAAGTCTGAAAGGTCGATTGGGACCAGATTATAGGAGCATAGCCTACTGGTCAGCTTTAGATTTATATAGATCTGAGTAGGAATCCTGGGGCAACCACCAAATATTTTTGTGCCCATGGGAAAGCTAAACTTCTCTGTTTCCTTAATTTCCTCATCTGTAAAATGTGAATAATGCCTAGTACCCAGAGTTACATTAAGAGTTAGATGAGAATGTTTGCAAAATTGGAGGACTCACACATCCCAATTTCAAAACTTACTACAGAGCAACAGTAATCAAGACAATGTGGTACTGGTATAGGATAGACATATTGATCAATGAAATAGAATTGAGACTCAAGAAATAAATCCTTACATTTATGGTCAATTGATCTTCGACAAGTGTGCCAAAACATTTCAATGGGAAAATAATAGACTTTTCAACAGATAGCGCTGGGACAACTGGATATCCACATGCAAAAGAATAAAGTTGGACCCCCACCTCATACAATACCCAAAAATTAACTTAAAATGTATTAAATACCTAACGAGCTAAAACTATACAACTGTTAGAGGAAAACAGAAGGGTAAATCTTAATGAAGTTGAATTGGGCAATGGTTTCTTAGATCTGACACCAAAAGCATAAGCAAAATAAAAATACATAAATTAGACTTGATCAGAATTAAAAACTTTGAGCTTCAAAGGACATCATCAAGAAAGTGAAAAGAATGGGAGAAAATATTCATAAATCATATATCTGATAAGGGACTTGTATCCAGAATATATATAAACAACTGTTACAACTCAGTAATAAAAGGACAAATAACCCAATTTAAAAAAATGGGCAAATGAGGGGCCGGCCCAGTGGTGCAAGAAGTTAAGTGCGCGCTCCACTGCAGCGGCCCGGGGTTCGCCAGTTCAGACCCCGGGCACGCACCAACGCACTGCTTGTCAAGCCATGCTGTGGTGGTGTCCCATGTAAAGTGGAGGAATATGGGCACAGATGTTAGCCCAGGGCCAGTCTTCCTCAGCAAAAAAAAAAAAAAAAGGATTGGCAGATGTTAGCTCAGGGCTGATCTTCCTCACAAAAAAAACAAAAATAAATAAAAAATGGGCAAATGATGTGAATAGATGTTTCTCCAAAGAAGATATACAAATGATTGATAAGCACATGAAAAGATGTTCAACATCATTAGTCATCAGGAAATACAAATCAAAACTATAATGAATTAGCACTTCACCCACTAGGATGACAATAATAAAAAAGACAGATAATAACGAATGTTAATGAGGATATAGAGAAATTGCAACCCTCATACACAGCTAGTGGGGACGTAGAGTGCTGCAGCCATTTTGGAAAACAGGCTGGCAGTTCCTCAAGAAGTTAAACATTGAGTTACCATTTGATCCAGCAAATTCGTGAGAGAAATGAAAATATGTACACACATATTTATAGCAGAATTATTCATAATAGCCAAAAGTAAAATAACCCAAGTGTCCATCAACTTATGGATGGATAGACAAAATGTGGTATATCCATGTAATGAAATATTTGGCCATAAAAAGGAATGAAGTGCTGATTCATGCTACAACGTGGATGAACCTTGAAAACATGTTCATCCATGTTCATGTTAAGTGAAAGAAGCTAGTCACAAAAGACCACATATTCTATAGATGCATTTACATGAAATTTCCAGAATAAGAAAATCTGTGGAGACAGATAGTAGATTAGTGGCAGCACAGTGATGAAGAGGATGAGGGTATTGGGGGTGATGGCTAAAGGGTATGGGGTTTATTTTTGGGGTGATGATAAATGTTCTAAAATTGATTATGGTGATGATACAACTCTGTGACTATATTAAAAACCATTGACTTGTACACTTTACATTAGTGAATTATATCAATAAAGCTATTACCAAAAAAAATTTTTTTAATCTTAGAGAATGTCTAAAATGAGAATATTAAGTGCTTAATATAGTACCTAGCACACAGTATGTACTTAATAAGTGGTAGTTATTATTGAATACCTACCACTTTGGATTTTACTCAGTAACAAAAACAGATTGAACTAGCAGTACCGTGTAAGATGGTTTGATGATGGAAAAATCAGTTGGGATGCTATTGTCATGGGTCAGACAAGATAATCAGGTGTCAGCTAAGGTGATAGTAGTGGGCATGGAAAGGAAGAGGTAATTTCTAGCTATAACAACTAAAGTAAATAGTAGATAGTGACATTTTGTAGGTAGAACATGAAAGTAAAATCTATAGGGTTTGGTTATTGATTGTGATGGATTAAGGGTGATATCTATCAGAGTCTAATCAGGTGACAGAAACCACATAGTAACAGGTGACACAAAAATAGATTGGTAATGATAGTACATGAAAGTCTAAATGCCTAGCTTCATGCTAAATGCTGAGGATTCTAAGATGGATTCTGCCCTTAAAGTGTTTACAGTTTAATAGGAGAAATTGGACATAAGCAAGGGCAATATAACAGAGTTATATTTTCTAAACTCAGCAAATGAAGTGAAAAAAATTATATTTTCAAAACTACGTTGAAAATCTCTTAGGCTAGCACTACATTGGATTCCAACATATCTTCCTTTCAACAGGTCTATCAGAGCCATTTTTTCCTCCAATATTGGAAAGAAATCTTTGTTTATTTAGTTGATCACCAGATGAACTAGTTGGCTTGGGTTTTGGGGGCCCTGTTGTAGTCAATCAAATATTTATTGAGCATTTATTACTAGACTCTAGGGATATCCCATTTCTCAAGGAGCTTACATTCTAGTGGGGGAGACAAACAGTAAACACAGAATCTCAGATGCTTTTAAGTGTTATAAAGAAAATTAAATAGGGTAATGAGTCTGTATAACTGGTAGTGGTGTTGGTGGCAGTGGCAGCTACTAATGCTACAATGTTCAGGGAATACCTACCTCTCTAAGGAGATGGATGACATTTGAGATGATATATACAGTGAAGAACATTCCGAGTAGAAGCAATAACAAGTGAAAAGATCTGAGAATCTCTGGTATATTTGGGCACAAGTTTGGTATGTTTGCACAGAAGGCCAGTTTGACCAGAGAGTAGTGATTGAGAAGGAAGGTGAAGAGAGAGGAGATCAGAGAGGTAGGCAGGAACCAGATTATATAGGGCCTAATAGAAAGAGGGCCAGGAGTTTGGACTTTATTCTGGTTCCAGTGGGAAGCTATTGGAGGAGTTTAAGCAAGAGAATGACATGACCCAATTTATTCTTTAGAAAGATCACTGTAACTCAGAGTTTTTTAACCTTAGCACTGTTGACATTTTGGACTGAATAATTCTTTGTTGTAGGGGGCTGTCCGATGCATTGTAGAATGTTTAGTAGCATACCTGGCCTCTACCCATGAGATTCTAGTAACACCCTCCCCCCCTAGTTGTGACAACCAAAATGTCTCCAGATATTGCCAGATGTCCCCTGGGGGACAAAGTTACTGTTCTAACTGTACGAAAAGTAGGTTTAAACACTAGACTCTGATACAATGGAATATTCACATTAGGAAAAGCATAATGGCTCCTACTTTACATGAATATATGATGACCTTCAGAGGTGTTTTGTTTTTGCTAAGTTTATGTGGTTGAATACAGGTAAGTTAAATGCTCATGTGCTATGACTCCACTGTTAAATGTGCCACAGTGGACATCTATAAAAGGTCTAGTTGGGCGCAAAAAGGGAGTAATTAATTGGGCCGGCCCTGTGGCTTGGTGGTTAAGTGCGCGCGCTGCGATGCTGGTGGCCCGGGTTCGGATCCCGGGTGCGCATCAAGGCACCGCTTCTCCGTTCATCCTGAGGCCGAGTCCCACATACAGCAACTAGAAGGATGTGCAGCTACGACATACAACTATCCACTGGGGCTTTGGGGGGAAAAAATAAAATAAATAAAATCTTTAAAAAAAAAAAAAAGGGAGTAATTAAGTCTATCCAAGGGAGGGTAAGGAAAAGGAGAAGGTCAGGAAAAGTTTCTTGAAGCAGGAAGGAGATGGGCAATCTTTGAGTCTTTTTTTTTTTTTTTAATTATTTTATTGAGGTCATACTGGTTTATAACATTGTGTAATTTCAGGTGTATATTATTATATATCAGTTTCTATATAGAGTGCATCATGCTTACCACCAATAGTCTAGTTTTTATCTATCAGGATACATATGTGCCCCTTTACCCATTTCACCCACCCCTCCTTTCCCCTCTGATAATGAATTGAGTCTTAATAGATGAATAATTGTTCAAAGGTGAGCAGTGCTTTCTGGGCAAAGGAAGCATGAGGAAAGGGCCTCTGATCCTGGAGGGCCTTGTATGTCAGGAAAGAAGGGCAAGTTGAAAGAATGAAGGGGGAAATCTAGTGGCAGTGTTTGGACAGACTATTGGATATTTGGGCCTGTAGCTCAGGAAAGTGGGCTGGAAATAGGAGGTTTGGAAAATATCCTCTCATGGTGATAGTTAAGGCAGAGGGAGAGGTGGGGATGAACTCACCAAGGGAATAGTGTGGAGTGAAGAGGGGTAAGGACAGGCTTCTTAGGGAATGCTTAAATTCTGGAGGTCTCTAGGGGCGGAATGGACAGAAAGGCCCCTTATTTGCCAGGCGGACAGACTGGCAGGAGCTGGGGAATGAATGCTGGGTACCCAGAGTGTTGTGCAGTTTTGTTTAAATTTGGCAGTGACCTTCCTCAAGTACCTTCCACTTCACTCCTGTTTGGAGGCCATGTATATCTTACTCTTCCCATTTAAAATTTAATTCACCTAGCCCTCCCCCATGAGGAAGCTTTTGAGTAGAAAAGCATGTTGAGTACTAGATTAATAGTTCTCAAACTTTAGTGTGCATCAGAACCACCTGGAGGGCTTGTTAAAACAGATTGCTGGGGCCGGCCCCGTGGCTTAGCGGTTAAGTGCGTGCGCTTCGCTGCCGGCGGCCCGGGTTCGGATCCCGGGTGCGCACTGAGGCACCACTCCTCCAGCCATGCTGAGGCCGCGTCCCACATACAGCAACTAGAAGGATGTGCAGCTATGACAGACAACTATGTACTGGGGCTTTGGGGGAAAATAAATAAATAAAATCTTTAAAAAAAAAAAAAAACAGATTGCTGGGCTCCACCTGGAGTTTGATTCAGTAGGTCTAAGGTGGAGCCCAAGTGTTTAATTTCTAACAAGTTTCCAGATGGTGCTGCTGCCGCCAGTCTCGGGACCACGCTTTGAGAACCACTGTAAAAGGTAGCTGACTGATTTTTGCTCTGGAATACAAACTTAATGAGTTTAAGATATTGGTCTGGGCCCTTGAAATTGCCTCAAATGTTTAACGCTAGTATGAGGAGAGCCTGGAATCACCTAACAACTCCCTGCTGGAGTGGTTTGGGTTAGTATTTCGAGTTCCGCCTATCTAGGATCCCCAATAAATATTAATTCATTTCATAGGGGGCTAATAAAAGACACAGACCTTGTCCTCATAAGATACCAGGGAGGACGGCATATCAGAGGCAGAGAGGCTGCACCTGGCCTCCCAGTCTCAGCCTTTCTCTGCCGCCCACCACTGAAGGGGCTCTGGGATTCCCCAGAATCGCCGTAACTTCCCAAGTGACTTGAGAGAGCCCAAACAAGATTAGGGCATGGTCCTTGAGACCGAGAAATATTATAAAACCGGCTGATCCACCCGAAGAGAGCGTCTTTTCCGGCAGGTGGAGCTGCGGGGCGGGGACGAAGGCAAAGCCGGAGCCTGGGTCCTGCTGGCCACCCGGGCTGGCCCTGCCGGGCGCCGCCCCCTCCTGCCCAGGGGCGTTCCCGGCTGCGACGGCGATCCTAACGGGCTCGGGCGGCGGCCCCCGGCGTCCCGCCCTCCCTGGGCCCGCCCTCGGCTCCATCTTGCCGGAAACCTAGTTGGGCTGTGACGCTGCTCCCCGGGGTCAGGTGAGGGACGGCGCCCCCTGCCCTTCCCACCCTTCTTCCCCCTGGGTCACAACGCCCCGGCCCGCTCTGAGGCCCGCCGTCCGGGAGATGGCGCGGCCTCGCGTGTGTCCCCGAGCTGGGGAGCGGTGGGAGGGCCTGTGGGCCTCGGGTGGTGGGCGACTCGCTGTGCGCGTCCTGGGACCCCGGCTGCGCGGCGGGGATGTCAGGGCGGAGGCGCATTGGGGTGGGATAGGCGCGGCGGCCGGTCGGCGGGGCGGGAAGATGGGAAATCCGTTCGCCGGTCCTCTCTATGGCCCTGGGCTGTCCGGGGATCAGAGGGAGCAGTGACGCCCCGCGCGCAGGCAGGTGGACTACAGGTGGAGGGACTGAGACCAGGGGATGGCCCTGCTGAAGCGACCTCAGGGAGGGCTGAGTAGGGAAACCAGCGAGCAGCACCGAAAGCTGTCGAGCTGTTGACTAGCCTTTCCGGTGACACAGCAAATTTAGGGAAGCTTGGGAAATGTGTACTGTGCTTGGTGAACTCTTGGACAGAATGCATAAGCCTAAAATTGTACACTAGCTCAGGTTTATAACTTTCGGAAACTAGTCTAGGAAATAGCATTCCAGATTTAGTTCCTGTTGCCTGACGGCAAACGTGTGCCGATATCAGCTCATCCTGTGTGAACACTTCTCGTACGGAGCGAGATGGCTGATGTCCACCATAAAGTGACAGCAATGAGAAGTCGTCCAACTGCCTTTCAACTCCCTAATTTCCGCCAGCTGATAGAGAGCTGATCTGATAAAGTAATCTGTCCTAATTAGATAATGAAGGTGATGAGTTACCTCTCAGGCGGAGAAGGAGTTTCAAGCACTAGATAGGTAGGTAGAAGAGAGAATTTTGGCCACTGCAAACTTAAGCCGCTTTTCAGCCCTCACGGTGGTGGCTGCCTTCCCTGTCCATGTGGAGGCCAGCTGTGCCTCTAGTTCTTTATCCAAGGGCCCTTGCTGGCTGATTTAAATGGTCCTTCCTAACCAAGAGACAGGTTTTGGAAAATTGTAGTATCTGTTGTTGGCCATCTTCATTCACCCTTCCTGTTTCCTATTTGTTTCATAAATTTGTAACAGCTGCCTCTTGTGTTACTGGGCTTCATGCCACCTTGATACTCCCATAGTGAGGCTCACCCTTTTAGTAGCTGACTCACTGGGTGGAGATGGTTTGGAAAACCAAGGATGCTTTTTTAAGCCTTTTAAAAGTAGTTGCTGATGGACAATGTTAAAAAGAAAATCAAAGCTCTGGTTCACTGGTATAGTGTATTATTCTTGGGCAAAGTTGAGTAATTTGTTGAGTCACTCTGAGGTTTGTTTAGCTTTTTACAAAAACATTTTAAATCTCCCTTTTGAATAGATGATACATGCACAATTCCAGAAGGGCTAAAGGTCCATTGAAAAGTGAGTCTCCTTGTTATGCCCCAGCTCTCCTCCCTGGAGGCAGCCACTGTTTCCTACTTCCTTGAGTATACTTTCAGGGATATTCTCTACATATACAAGCAAATAAATGTATTTTTTACACATAGGGTTGCAAATTATGTATACAGTTTTTCACCTTGCTTTTTTCCCACTTAATATGACTTAGAGATGGTTTCACATATAAGTAAAAAAAAGAGCTGCTCATCTTTAATAGCTGCATAACACTTCATTGTATGGCTGTCCGTAATCTGTTTCACCTGTCCCTTACTGATGGCATTTTAGATTGTTTTTAACCTTTTTCTATTACACATAGTGCTGTAATGAATAGCTGTGTACATACATGATTTTGCATTTGTGCAAGTATTTCTATAAGGTACATCCCTGAAAATGGAATTGCATTCTAGTCCTTTATATAATTACATTCTTCAAAATGTACCCATAAACCAATGTTATTGCAATAAACAAAAAATTAAAAAAAAAAAGTACCCAAATTCAGTTTCTTAAAATTGTTTTGTTTTCTAATATACGGATAGTGTTTACTTCATTTTCTTTCTGTTTTGAAACTCTTGTTGACATAATTTCTCTAGGCCCTTAAAGGTAAGATTTAATATAGTAGCTAAAGAATGTAGATATAGGACTTTGTCACTGGAGCAGTTCCTGAGATTTAGACATTTAAATTGCTCATGGAGTCTTTAGTACTGTAATTACTTGTTGCCTTTAAAATTATTCTCAATTTCTCTCATAAATTATTTTCAGATTTTTGTCCCTTTCTTTTGACCCTGACCTCTTTTGTCATTGGTCCATCTGACTGTTCTTAGATGCTCTTGGCCCTCCTTTACTCCTTATACCAACCTGGTTAGAGAAGAAGAAAGCAAAAAATGGTATAGCCTGTTTCTGTTTTTACATCCAGGCCTTTGGATCCCAAATGATTATTTTAGAACTGACTGGATCAGTTTTCTTATTATTTTATTATCAGCTTATAACTATGACTCAATATATGCCCATTCATTCTCATTTTCCTATGCTGTGTACTCAAAAGGCAGGATACTTTTTCCCACATCTTTCTATCAGTACCTAGGATAGCCTTAATAAATGTTGAATTGGATTTGTTTGGGGTCTTGCTATAAAAGAAATACAAATCATTTATAGCTGTACTGGGGAGAAGAGCCAAAACATTTATTGAAAAATTTAGCAAATTAGGTGGTAGATCCAGAAATGCCAAAATATTCTGATACTAAAATATGATTCACAGACCAGCAGCATCAGCATCACCTGTAAGCTTAGTTAGAAATGCAGAATCTCAGGCTCTATCTCAGAACTACTGAATCAGAGTCTGCATTTTAACAAGATCCCCAGGTGATTCACATACACATTGAAGTTTAAGAAGTACTGTTTTATCTAGTACATTGTTGAAAGGAGGGAGAGAGAAGATTTGAACTGGATAAGTCAGGAGAGGTACGTGAGCCCAGGCTTGAAGGCCAAGTCAGTTAATGATAACGGTGGCTTAAGCAAAGGCATGTTGGGAATGCTTCAAAGTGGTAGAGATTTTGCATGGGAGTTAGGTGTTGATAAAGAGATAAATTGAGTAGGTAAATTGGAGCCAGTACTAAGGAGACCTGAATGTCAGGCTGATGAATTTTCATTTGATATTCCAGCAGTAGTCACACTGAGGAGTTTTGACCTAAAGAGTAATATGCTGAAAGAGCAGCGTTAGGAAAGTTCATCTAGTGATGGTGTCCAGGAGAATTGAAAGTGTGAGAGTATAAGCAAGGATATTAATGGAGAAGTAACTTTAGTAAAATAGACATCAAGTGATGAAAACCTGATCTAAGGGATATGGCCATGGGAATTGAAATGACAGGAAGAATAGGAAAGGCATTTCAAAGGAAGAAGAGAAAAATACGGGGTTACTTACTGTACTGGAGTAGAATGGGATTAGTGCCTTATAAAAGAGGCTCCAGAGGGATTCCTTCCCCTTCTGCCATCTGAGGACACAAGGAGAAGGCACCAGCCATGAACCAGGAAGAGGGCCCTCACCAGAGAATTCGAGCATGCTGGTACCTGATATTGGACTTTCCAGCCTCCAGAACTGTGAGCAGTGAACTTGTTGTTTATAAGCGACCGCCATAGTATTTTGTTATAGCAGCCCATATGAACTAAGACACCCAGGGACCCAAAAAAAAATTGCAAAAAACCTTAATTGTTTTGTAGTAATCTTAATCATGTTGTTAGTAAAAATATGGGTATTTGTGTTAATTTCTTGTGGCTGCTGTAACCAGTTATCACAAACTTGAAGGCTTAAAACAAGAGAGATTTATTCTTCCAGAGTTCTGGAGGCCATAAGTCCAAAATCACTATCACTAGGCTAAAATCAAGGTGTTGCCAGGGTTGCACTCTCCCAGGAGGCTCTAGGGGAGAAGCTGTCCCTTGCCTCTTCCAGTTTCTGGTGGCTGCCAGCATTCTCTATATTTGCTTCCATGGCCACATTGCCTTCTCCTCTTTACTAAATCCTCCTCTGCCTCCCTTTTGTAAGGATACACATGATTGTATTTAGGGCCTACCTGGATAGGATACTCTCCCCAGCTCAAGATCCTTAACTTAATCACAGTATTTTTGCAAGATAAGGTAATATTCACAGGTTCCAGAGATTAGGATTTGGATATGCATTGGGAGGCCATTATTTAGCCTACTACAGTATTATTATTCTGAAACTCATAAATACAGTAGAATAAAGCAGGTAGTTGTGTTAATGTCATTAGGAACTAAAAATTTCACTGTGAGGGAAAATATACATAAATGTAAAATGAAATCAGTTAAATAAAAAACCCTGTAATCCTAATCTTGAATTGGAAGTATCAATATAAATGTTTTCTAAAAAAAAAACAAAGTATTACTAGCTGTATTCCACACTGAAAAGCCCTAGAAACAATGATCAACTAGTAGCAATGAGCACCCCTAGTACCCAAGTTGTAATTTTTAAACATTCATCATTTCCCAATAGAAGTGAACAAGGCTCCTTGGAGAGTAGACTGATTCCAGGTCTGGGGCAAGAAAAGTACAGGATAAGCCTGGAATTTCTTGTCATATAGAATGGCAGGGAATTATCCAAGATGTCTGAGATTATGTCAAAACAATTCGTTAGGCAATATAAAGAGCTTCCTCTTGGCCAAAGATGGGAGAAATTGAGCATTAATAAGAATAATAACTGCAATGGATTGAAATATATTGAATATATCTACATCCTTGAATTCATATTGATTAAAAAAAAGAATTCATTAATCATTTTGTATGCTATGGAACCAACTCATTTTGAAAACTGGTAAATGAAGAGGAAAAAACCAATCATGTCTTTTCTATATATACTGTACTTAAGGAAAACCATATTGTTACGAGGAAATTTCTCAAGAAGTATTCCAGATAATAAATGAAGAATGATAGAATTAGATCTAGGCATTGATCATCAGCCGATCATTATGTGTTTCCTGATGGAAGTACACAAAACACCTGTTGAGTATTCCTGCGAGAAAAATTAACCTGAATCTGACCAAGCTTCTAGATCTGACTACTAATTTATAGGAAATAACTGTTAAAGAATATTATAGACATTCAGTCTGCAAAATCTAGATAGGAGATTTCAGGACAAACTGCCTGGTTTCTTCAACAAATACACTGTAAGGAAAAAAATTAGAGAGGCGGAGCTCATAGACTAAAAGAGCCTTAAGAGATACATCAGTTGATTGGAATATATGGACCTTATTTGTATACTGATTTGAACAACCAAACTACAAAAAATATTTTGAGACAGTTGGGAAAATTTGAACACTGACTGGATATTTGATGATACTAGGAAATCGTTAAATTTTTAATGTACAATATTGGTAAATGGCTATGGTTTAAAAGAGTCCTTGTCTTTTTACAGATTCTATATTGAAGTTCTTATGAGTAAAAGGATATGATGTCTGGGGATTTGCTTTAAGATGATCTAGGAAGGGTAGTGGTTGGGGTATAAAGGAAATAGGATTAACCATGACTTGATAATTTTTGAAACTGAACATGAAGGTTATATAGATATTGATTATACTAAGTTGAACCACAAGAAATTTTTTTGTATGTTAAAAACAGTTGAATTTCAGTAATGCCATGTAGTTCAAACTAATACTGTTCTCTCTACTTTTAAGTGTTTGAAATTTTCTGTAATAAATTAAATAAGTTTAAATAAAAAACAAAAATATTTAAAAGACAATTGGAAATTTTAACACTGACACATTGATATTATGGTTATATTTTTAAAACAGCACAGTTAATAAAAAAAGAATGTTATGTTTTCAGTGATAGATACTGAAGTATATATAGGTTAAAATGATAGAATTTCCTTCAAAATAACCAATGAAGTGGTTAGTGGGGAGTGAGTGACAGTATTGAAAAAACAAGATTGGCCATGAATTGGTAATTACTGAAGCTGGGTGATGAGTCCATGGAGTTTCTTATACTATTACTTTTCTTTTGAATAAGTTGGAAATTCTCCATAATCAAAAGTTTATAAAAAGAAAGAAAGCCAGTGTTTAATCCGGGTATGTGTGACTACAGATTGTTAACTCAACCATTATATCGTTGTTACACATGATATGGTTATATCACCATGTAAGGGGATTTCTATGGCACCTGGAATTCATTTATTTTAATATTTATATATTCATTTTAATGTTAGCTTCTTTTTGTGGCAAGAAACTATTGCAAGTTTTCCACTTATGGAAGTGACATAAAGCAAACTTTTGAAATAGATTTAAGTAAAAAATTAATTGGCTTAAGGAAAAATATTCTGTGAATAATAGTACCAGTAGTATTCAGATATGACAGAAATTGTGTGGTATGAGGAGAATGAAGTTGGAACATTTACTATGCTATACTGACTACGTTGGTATGAATGGTGAAATGAAGAAACATTTTATAAGCTTTGCTTATACCCGTAATATCTACATTTGAATGCCTGTCAGACTCTTTTGAAAGAAGGTGTGTTTTGTATAAAACTCTATGACAATCTATATCTTCAGAGGCCTTAACCTTTAAAAGAAATTACAGAGGACATTTTTTATTGTTTTTACAGAATGTCATACCCAGGCTATCCCCCTACAGGCTACCCACCTTTCCCTGGATATCCTGTAAGTATTGCCACTTATAATACTAAAATAGCTCATATCCTTGGAACAGGTGTTGTATAGAACTAGCCCGTAACAGATCTTACAGATGCACTACAGCAGGCATCATAAACTCAAATGCCCAGAGATCCTGAGTAGAATAAGTGTGCGAAGGCAGGTGTTGTGGGGAACTAGAGGGCATGTGCCTCACCTACGGAAAGCCAGCAGCTACTCAGCTGTACCCTGATGTGGACATGCCAGGAGGCTGACCCAATGTTGCTAAATATTCCATTTCTTCAAGTAAAGCCAGAGCTCTGGATTTTATGTGATATTGCCTCAATTTTTTTTTTTTGTGAGGAGATCAGCCCTGTGCTAACATCCGCCAATCCTCCTCTTTTTTTGCTGAGGAAGACGGCCTTGGGCTAACATCTGTGCCCATCTTCCTCCACTTTATATGGGACGCCGCCACAGCATGGCTTACCAAGCAGTGCGTCGGTGCGCGCCCGGGATCCGAACCAGCGAACCCCGGGCCGCCGCAGCGGAGCGTGTGCACTTAACCGCTTGCGCCACCGGGCTGGCCCTGCCTCAATTTTTTAAATTGGGAAATTAATTTTTTAAAATGTTAAATGCTGTATGAGCAAGTAAAACATGTATGTAAGCTAAATGCATCTCATGAGTCACTGTTTTTTAACCTTTGTGTTAGAAAGTTTAAAATAATTCAGAAAGGCTTGACTCAGAGATAACAAGTTGCAGTAGATTAGAGGGTCCTGGATTTGTAGCTCTGAGACTTTTAGTATTTGGAGTACATTTTATAAATGTGCTACCAAGTTCTGCCTTGTCGATGTCTATCTGAGGACTACTCTGAGGACTAAACTTACAGCTGAGGCATAAGTGAGAATTACACATTTCAATTTTATATTCATAAGTATGTAGGGTTTCTTTCTAACTCTGGGAGAATAGAAAGAGGGGCCTATACAGATTAATGGTAATGTGTGTATCCTTATGTAAAGTGAATATATAGCTCTCCTGAATTTATCATAGGCGAGATGAGAGTTATGAATGTGTTTGCAGGTCCCTATGTACTAAACTGGACTCTGGCAACCATTTCAGTTAGTGTAGGCTAATTGCTGAAACACAGCCCCAACATCCCAATGACTTAACACAATAAAAAGTCATTTTTTTTCCCTTACTTCAGTCTCCTGGAAGTCAGTGGTGGTGGTTGTGGGGTGGTTGGAGTGGGCGGGTGGGTGGCGAGGAGGTTTGTTCCATGTAGTCTTTCAGGTTCCAGGTCCCTCCATGTACTGGCTCTACCATCCTCTTGCGCCTTGGAGTCCTCCACTGGATCCTCTGCTTCTGGCTCGCAGGTGGAGGAAGAGAGAGGGTAGAGGATTGGGCAGGAGGTTTTTAAGGGCCAGGCTGGAAGTGGTTTACATTATTTCTGTCCACATTCATTCACCAGTATTCAGTCATATGGTCCTATAACTGCAGGGCGGTCTGGGAAATGTAGTCCAGCTTTGTGGCCAGGGGAGAAAGTTTGGTGAACACATAACAATCTCTGCCACATTTAGACATTGTCTGTTCTGAACTGAGGTCCAAAATGTCACACCCCAAGTGTGACTCAGGTCACCATTTTTTTTTTCTATTATGTAACAGATCCAGGTGTGTTGCAAGAGAGCCATGAATTCCTCTCTTTAAGGTAGAGAAGTGGATCTTTCTCATATTTCCAGGTGCTAGGAAAATGAAGGAACTAATGAGCTTTGTTAGTTGTTCCTGAAGACTTGAAGTTTAGAAAGAGCCTGGTTCTTACTCCCAAGTAGAGAAACAGACCCCACTTGCCTGACACAGGTAGAATTAAATTTAACTGAGTTCTGAGAACATGTGTCCTGACAAAGTAGTACTGTATACTTGTGAACTACTGTAAGATACCAAGACTTCTAGTGGGACTTTTAATATGTAAAAGAACAAGCTAGACCTTAACAGTTATCTCTGTTTGTTCCTTTTTTTTAGATGGGTCATATTTCTCTATGATCATATTCATTTGAAAATTTTTCTGGTTTTTCAGCCTGCGGGTCAGGAGTCATCTTTTCCCACTCCGGGTCAGTATCCTTATCCTAGTGGCTTTCCTCCAATGGGAGGAGGGGCCTACCCACCAGTGCCAAGTGGTGGCTACCCAGGAGCTGGAGGCTACCCTGCCCCTGGAGGTTATCCAGCCCCTGGAGGCTATCCTGGTGCTCCACAGCCAGGGGGAGCTCCATCCTATCCTGGAGGTGAGTTATGGGTCATGGAGTTGTGGTGATTTGAAATTGCTATAGCACTTTTTCCTTCTCACCTTTATCCTCTTCATTTCTGCTTGTTTTGTGTGAGGTCAGAGTTGCTCTTAGCCTACTTTCTCCCTTAGATAGTAAGGACCTAGCTGCAAGATAGAGGGATAAAGGTTCTCAGGGGGCATGAAAGCTGGGAGCAGTCTCAAAAATTCTGTTTTGAAAGGAATTGGAATAAATCTTACGGTAATAAAGGACCAATATATAAAAGTTTGCTTGATTATTTGTAATCTAAAGAACTGAGTAAGACATTTCAATTAGCATGATTGTGACCTTTAGGACAGCTTTGTCCAAAGGTAAAAAAAATTAGCACTTTTGTATTGTAAGCTAGTAAGGCAGATGAATGAAGTAAAAATTTTTTAATTTCTTTTTTAATGGGGAAGGAATTGGTGAGAAGTTGAATTTAGACCAAAAGGGACTGCTGTTATAGCATTAATAGCATATTTTTTACACTGTTAATAGTAGATAATTTTCTAAAGTTTTCTCTTCAGTCATGAGAATGTCACTATGGTTTATTTATTCTTTTCTCTGCTTCCTCCCGGCCAAGGGTTTGGAGCCCCACCAGATGGAGCAGGCTTTTCTGGCTATCCACAGCCACCTGCACAGTCGTATGGTGGTGGCCCAGCACAGGTCCCACTACCTGGTAGGTACCAGCTGTCCAGAGAAAAGCATAGCATGATATTTTGAATTTTTCAATTGCCATTAAGACAACTTAGTTCATGTTTGGGATAGTCTTCAGTAAACGTTTATACTAAGTACTTCTATAAATAATTTTAAATACATGTATAGTTTCATGAAATATATTAATTGTATGGAAAAGTTTAATCAGTAAGATAGAAATAAGGACCCACTTTTTCAGTTATAAAAGAAAATATCTGTCCCAAAGCCAAAAAGCAAAACCTTCAGGAGCTTCTCTGCTCATTTCTATACCACAAATAAAACAACTCCCAGAACGTTGTCCTGACATGCTTTCCAGATGGAATCAGAATTTAATCTCGTTCAAGTGTTTAAATGAAAAAAAGGCTGGGGCCGGCCCGGTGGCCCAAGCGGTTAAGTGCATGTACTCCGCTGCGGTGGCCTGGGGTTCGCTGGTTCAAATCCCGGGCACGCACCGATACACTGCTTGTTAAGCCATGCTGTGGCAGCGTCCCATATAAAGTGGAGGAAGATGGGCACGGATATTAGCCCAGGGCCAGTCTTCCTCAGCAAAAAAGAGGAGGATTGGCATCGGATGTTAGCTCAGGGCTGGTCTTCCTCACAAAAAAAAAAAAAAATGAAAAAAGGTATTATTTGTTAGGAAGTTATGTAGGACGTGGAATATTTTAAAAGATTCTTATGACCAAAGTTGGTTTTAGATCCAGTAAATTATAATATCAAAAAATTATCCTAGTGATAATATAGTGTGAATGTTCTCATATGTTTCCATATTCATAATAATCAATGCTGTTTTGAAAAATTAAATCATATAAGACCTGTTTGCTGTATTTTTTTAACATGTAGGTGGCTTTCCTGGAGGACAGATACCTTCTCAGTATCCTGGAGGACAACCTCTTTACCCTAGTCAGGTATTTTTCTCCTACCTTTTAAATTTAGTCTGGGTAACTGGATAATGCCGAAGAAGGGCACTACTCCTTTGCTGATATTAGAGGTTTCTGTGAAGCAGAGGAGGTGGTCTATAACAGTCGCTTAAGACTTTAATCTTTGCTTCTGATAGACTCCATGCTCTTTTTGGTCCATCTGCGTTAGGTAGTATCCTGATGGCTTTGATCAGACAAGCCATCTGGTCAAGGGACCAGAAGGGTCCTTCTGACCCTTCTGACAGGTGATGATAGTCATAACTCAGAGAGATTCACGAGGGCTCTTGGCATTGATTTTGGTTCTTTTCCTCTTCCCTCGCTGTCAGTTTTAACTATGAATTTGGGTGACTGGGTGATTGGTATTTCTGGCAGTGTTTTATGAAGTGTGGTTTTGTTTTCCATTTTTACCTTTATAACTTTCTACTCTTCTTTCAGATCAATACAGAATCCTTTCCTTCCTATCCTGTTTTCTCTCCTGTTTCTTTGGATTATAGCAGTGAAGTGAGTAAGGTTTTCTAATGTTCACTAATCACTAGGTCTCCTGTATGTACCTTCATTTGTTTCTGATTTCTCATGTAATTTTCTTGTGTGATTTCTCTCACCATTTCCTTGAGGGCTCAACTGTATCTGTTTTATGTTTATGTCCCTGTAGTGCTTGGCACAGCTTTAAACATGGTAGCCAATTAATTTCTGTCAAATTAATTTCTCAATGGCCCCAGAAAAATCTCCCATATATCAAATCTTTGCCCCATCTCTGTATAGCTCCTTATTTTAATATTGTTTTATTTTTTAATTGCCTTGTTAATTCTTTTATTTTCTATGCAAATTACTAGGAACATAAGCAGTATACTTTCATGCTCACCTTTATCTTGATTTTCTCATTTATTTCCATACTGTCTCTTCATAAAAATCTAGCATTTTCAAGCTTTTTTTAGGCTGGGGTGGGAGAGGGATTACAGTATTAGAAGAGAAACACCTTAGCCATTTTTTGGCTTACTGCCCTGATTTGAGGAATTTGAGCTCCAGAGAGATTAAGAAAATTGTCTAGAGTCAGACAACTAGTGAAAGACAAAGCTGAGACTAGATCCTAGCTCTTCTGACTCTCAGGCCAATGGTCTCTCTGTTACACAGTGCTGCTTTTGGATACAGTAAATGATATTCCTCCAAAGCACATAGTAAATTGCTTTCAATCCTTTTTTTTATTGTTGAAGTTGATTGTTAATTATAGATCTGTAGCTATTTTAATCATTTGTTATGAGAATTTTGATTTTCGTTTAAACATGCGTATAATTTTAGAGGCATCATTTTATGACTGAATATAAAATATTTTTAAACATAAAACACTAAAAGTATAACACATACAACTTATTTTGTGTAACAATTACCATCTTAAGATAGAACTAAGACCAGTAAGTGGAAGTTAACAGAGTGGTAGATTTTGGAAGGGGTTTTAGGTGGAAGTGGAATAGGCTGCCTTGTGAGGGGTGAGATCCTTGTCACTGAGAATCTTCTGGTAGAGATTGGTTGTGCGTGTGTCAAGGATGATGTAAAGAAAATTTCTGTCTTGGTTGGGCGGTTGGGCCAGGTAACTTCTCCTGATTGACCCAATTCTAATTCTCTGGCAGTTGTTCAGCAGGAAAGTTGGAATCAAATGGGTGTCAAAGGGTAGAACTTTTGGTGGCAGATAGTGTGAGCTTTGCCGTGCTGAGAAATCTCCCCTAGTAGAGTTTTGACCTCAAGAACATGGACCCTGATTTCTTTGAATACCTGGAGGATGATAGTATTCCTGATGAAGCTTCTCTTCAAACGTAGACTTTCCTCAAAGAGTAAAACAAAACCATTTTTCCCAACACATGAAAAGTGGAATAGGTTTTTTTTCCTTAGAAAGAAAAGGATGACAGAAAATGAGAATCATCAAACAGTACATGATGAGGGTTAGTTTCTCTTACTATGTAGTTCAGTGTATTGTAAACAAAGGTTTCTGGCCTACTTAGGATTTAAGTGACAGTGATTACATCAAAGGAAACTTTCTTAGTTTCTTAATACATCAAGGCTCATGTAAAGGCAATACATGGAAAAAAAATTTAGACTTGAATATTTGCTACAAGTAGGATAATTTTAGTTTTTTCCTTAAAACCACTATACAAGTATTTCTTGCTAGTTCTCTGCTTACATTCCTAGCTTAGGAACTAGTGAAGGATAGTTGTTATGACTTATTGGTAGAAGAAAATGTTGGCATTAGAGTATAGATGAGTGGGAGGAGTTATTGACCATAAAAATGTTTGCTGAAAGATGGTCTGGTCCCCTTCTCCCAATTTCCTTTGCCCCCACAGGTGCTGGCATATTGCTGTATTCAGTAGGTGTAACTCTAAGTACAGTTTCAGTTCCTGAAAAGCAGTTGAATCATTTAATATTTTGAAATGATGTTGATTACATGTTTAAATGTTAAATATTTTAGAGATGCTGGGTTAAATAAAATACGTTATTAAAATTAAATTTTTAAAAAATGTGGTGAGGTATCATCTCCCTTTATCCCATCCTTCTTAAGCCCTGATTTGAATATTTTAAGAAAACTATTGAATTGTTTCATAGCTTTGTATTTTTAAATTTTAACTTTTAATTTTGAAATAGTTTTAGACTTACAAAAAAGTTGCAAAAATTGTACATAGAATTCCTGTATACTCTTTACTCAGATTCTCCAAATGTTAACTTCTTACATAAACACAATACAATGATCAAAATCAGGAAATAACATTGATATAAGAATATTAACCAACCTATAGACCTTATTCAGATTTCACCAGTTGTCCCAGTAATGCCCTTTTCTGGTTCAGGATCAAATCCAGGATGAAACGGTTGCATTTATTGTCATGTCTCTTAAGTTTCCTTCAATATGAAACAATTCTTCAGTCTTTGTCATTCATGACTTTGACACTTTTGAAGAGTACCACCAGTGATTTTGTATAATATTCCTTAATTTGAGTTTGTCTGATATTTCCTCATGATTAACTTCAGGTTATGCCATTTTGGCAGGAATACCACAGAATTAGTGTTGTGTCCCCAGTGCGTCATATCAGGAGGCACTTACTGTGACTTATTCCATTTCTAGTGATAGATTTTGATCACTTATTTAAGATGGTTTCTGCCAGGTTTTCTGCTGTAATGTTACAAACTGTGTAAATATCTTGGTTCTCATCATACTTTTACCCACTAATTTTAGCATTTGTTGATGATTCTTGCCTGAAACGATTATTACTGTGGTATTTGTCACGTGGTGATTTTTTTATTTCCTCATAGATTTGTATTTTAAAAATACAGTCCCGGGCCGGCCCCGTGGCTTAGCGGTTAAGTGCGGCGCTCCGCTGCTGGCGGCCCGGGTTCGGATCCCGGGCGCGCACCAACGCACGGCTTCTCCGGCCATGCTGAGGCCGCGTCCCACATACAGCAACTAGAAGGATGTGCTACTATGACGTACAACTATCTACCGGGGCTTTGGGGGGAAAATAAATAAATAAAATTAAAAAAAAAAAATACAGTCCCTTGTTTTGCTTTCTGGTTTATTTTCTTATAAAATCAATGAATATTGTACCTCCTGGAATCTCTAATCACCACTTTCATTTTGTGCTTTTCTTTTTTTTTTTTTTTTTAATTATTTTTTTCCCCCAAAGCCCCAGTAGATAGTTGTACATCATAGTTGCACATCCTTCTAGTTGCTGTATGTGGGACGCGGCCTCAGCATGGCCGGAGAAACAGTGCATCGGTGCGCGCCCAGGATCCGAACCCGGGCCGCCAGCAGCGGAGCACGCGCACCCAACTGCTAAGCCACGGGGCTGGCCCATGTGCTTTTCTTATTTTAAAATGTTTTATTATGTTTAATAATCAGGGCCCATAGAGGATATGAAGAGATATTGCTAAAATTATATTGCTTGTTCAAAACCTCATCGGGCAACTCATTTTCTGCTTCACTAAAGCCGTTATTATATTCTTTAAATTAAACACTGCCACTCATCTCACGCTATCCAGGGATCAATCTCTTTTTTCCCTCCTATTCTACCAAGAAGGAAATGAAGGCATAGGAAGATGGTGACTAATTTCACAAGCTTGACCATTTTGTTTCCTGAAACTTTGGTGTCTGGTTGTCTGTTGGCAGGAGGGAGATAGGTCTTTTCTGCCTGTTCCAGAATGAACCCTGATAATAAAATGCTCATATCCTTGTCCTAAAACCCAAACACTGGCTTCCTTGCCTAAGAGGATGACTGGAGAAGTCTTAAGGTGTCTTCTTGTCAGCAGGGAATCCTGACTTGGATTTTTTAAAATTAATATTTCTTTTATTAAAGAAGTTGAACATCTTTTTCATATTATTTCTTTTTTTCTCCAGTTTTATTGGGATATAATTGACATATAACGTTGTATTAGTTTTAGGTGTTCCACATGATGATTTGATATATGTATATATTGTGAAATGATTACCACAATAACTGACTTGGATTTTATTATGCCTCTTGTTCTCAGCCTGCTGCAATGACTCAGGGAACTCAAGGAACAATCCGACCGGCTGCCAACTTCGATGCCATGAGAGATGCAGAAGTTCTTCGTAAAGCAATGAAGGGTTTTGGTAAGGGAAGCAGATTTCTGTCTTATTTATGATAAGTTCAAGTGATTGAGTCTAAAATAAAAATAAGCTTTATATCATAAACCAAGTTTATGTGAGAACCTGTATGCATATATCTCAATTTAATCTGGCACCAGGCACCTTATAAGCATCTAAGAGGTCCTCAAGGAGCACGCAGCACAGACTTCATCCTTACTTAAACATGTATGGTTCTTTCAGGGACAGACGAGCAGGCAATTGTGGACGTTGTAGCCAACCGTTCCAATGATCAAAGGCAAAAAATTAAAGCAGCTTTTAAGACCATGTATGGCAAGGTATGTTTTTTGTTTTGTTTTTTCTTTTCTAGAGTGAGTGTGAACAATGGCCTGTAGTCCCTGCATTCATGTAGGGTTGGGTACTATCTTTTTATTAGTACTGGTGGTACAAAGTAGAGACAACTAGACTTCAGAGACCCCAGGAGAGTCCCCCAGTATTCACTGTTTATTTCTCTTAAAAGCCTTTCTAATTCTAGAGTAGTCCTTGATCTCATAGTCATACCTTATACTATGTCTGGTATGTGACAGATGTTCAATAGAAAATAGATTATGACCACAATCATGATCAATAGCTTGGTTCTCAATCTTCTCCTTACAGTGAGATTCAAGGACTTATTATATAGCCACTTGCTTATTCTTGGTCCTTGGCATCATCTTTGTCTTCGTCCCTCCCTCTGAACATATCCTCTGTTATGATTGTATGGAACTTGTTGCCATTCCCTCCACACACCATGATCTTTTATACTTCTGTGCTTGGTTTTTGTTGTTCTCTTGGCCTAGAATGCTTTTTCCTCTTTTTCTGGATAGAGAACAACTTCTTGGGATTTGGCTTAAATCAGCTACTCTGTGAAATTTCTCTCATTGCTCTGGGCAGAATTTAGCTGCTAGTTCCACCGTGGTCCCCTAGCACTTTGTAAAACCTCTGCTATAACTAATCTTACTGCCTGCCCCCCAAACCTGTGAGCTCCCCTCAGGCAAACCATGTCACATTCATCTTTGTATTTATAGCACCAAGTACAGGAAGAATAACAATAGCCACTTAGTGTTTGTTGAATGGATAATCAGTGACTAAATCCAGCAAGATTCTGTGGCTAAAAAGTGTCATCACTTTTCAGACATAAAGGGAAAAACTGGGGAGCATTGGTTTGCCGTTTTTATTTTTTTTATTTTTTCCCCCAAAGCCCCAGTAGATAGTTGTATGTCATAGTTGCACATCCTTCTAGTTGCTGTATGTGGGACTTGGACTCAGCATGGCCGGAGAAGCGGTGCATCGGTGCGCACCCGGGATCTGAACCTGGGCCACCAGTAGCAGAGCGCGTGCACTTAACCGCTAAGCCACGGGGCTGGCCCATGGTTTGCCATTTAGATAGGAATCCTAAAAATTTCCTAACATCCTCTGGATCCAGTTTACATTTCTCATCATGGGAGTAAAGGTCCATTGGTTGGTCCCACCTTGCCTGTTCAACTCTGCCTTTCCCTTTCTGCCCAGCCCAGATCCACTTCTTTAATCTTAAGGCTGATTAAGTGACATAAACTCTAGATTTCCTTAGGGTTCAAAATCAGACTCACTTCTCCCACAAAAGTATTTTCCATGATATGAATTTCTTTAGTTTATATATAGTCTTTGCTATGCTGTCCTGAATTTTCTCATATATTGCTTTAGGGGTTAAAACTAATTTCACAACCTATTTTCCTTATCCCCAGCCACCTTTTCTCTTGACTTCCTGATAATTAATAAAAATACTATTCTTCTAGCCTGCTGTAGAGTCTTCTTTGATTCCACATTCTTCTTTATCAATGAGTCAGTTAGTAAATATTTACTCAGTGCCTCCTGTATGCCAGGCACTGCTTTGTCCTAGCAACTGGTTATTGACTATGTCTTGTTGATCTGATCTGTAAAAGGACTCTTTTAAAATGTGTCCTCTGTGTCCTTTTTTTTTCTTTCCATTTCCATTGCCACCACTCAAGTCCAAGCCTTTATTACTTCTTACCTAAATATTCCAGTAGCCTAAATGTTCTCATGTATAGCCTCTTTGTCATCATAGTCCATACTGCCTACTGTTGCTACATCAATGTCATTTTCTTGCATAAAAGTTTCCAGTGGCTCCTCCCAGTGGCATGCAGAATCAAATCTACATTCTTTAGCTTGGTGTTCAAGGTAATAATCCAAGCATATAGTTACAACTTTGTTTTACTAATCTATGAAAACATTCTCCTCTAACAAAATTGGTTATCTGATTGTTCCATTGAACAAGCTTTGCCCATTCTTTTCTCTATACTAGTGATTCTCAACCTTAGTGGAGCATCATAATCTCCTTTAGAACTTAAAATCACATGCAGAGGGCCGGCTCCGTGGCTTGGCGGTTGAGTGCGCGCGCTCTGATGCTGGCGGCCCGGGTTCGGATCCCGGGCGCGCCCTGAGGCACCACTTCTCTGTCCAACGCGAGGCCGAGTCCCACGTACAGCAACTAGAAGGATGTGAACCTATGACATGCAACTGTCTACTGGGGCTTTGGGGGGAAAAAAATGAATAAATAAAATCTTTAAAAAAAAAAAAAAAAAAAAAATCACATGCAGAATCTCTGGGTATTTGTCCTCGACATCAATTTTTTTTTTTTAGAAAAATTCCACAGATGATTTTAATGCGTAGCTGAGGCTGGGAACCACTTTTCTGTTCCTTGTTTGTGTTTCTCTTTCCTCTTTGCCTGCTAATTTTTACATACTCTAAAAGATCGGAACTAAAAGCTTTCTCTGAGCTCCCTAGCCCACTTTAACTTTTCCTGTTTCAACTTTCTCTTATTTATTTCTGTGCTACTTACTTGTCTGGTGCTGGAGTACAGGCTGCCTTATATATTCTTTTTAGATGTTTACCTTAGCCCTCTAAATAAGAACATGATGATGCTTTCTGCTTCCTCATGGAACAAGAACAGTTTCTTATACTAAGTAAATATCTGTTTATCATTTTGTAATTTGAATTTTTCTTTGTTTCATATATCTTTTGTCTTTGTACCTCGTATAGTGGTGGAAGTATAGTAAGAATTTATTGTTAAGTGTTTATTGATAGAATGAATAAAATACATCTGCTTGAGTGTAACAAACTTTAAATGTATATATTTACTTATTTCTTAGTATATAATATTCAGATTTGAAATTTAGGTTTTCATAAAGCAATGCAATTCCATTTTTCCATTAAAAAATTAAGCAACAAAATTTGGAGAGCACATATACCTAGTCTGTATTTGTAATTAAGCAGGATTTAATCAAAGATCTCAAATCAGAGTTAAGTGGAAACATGGAAGAACTGATCCTTGCCCTGTTCATGCCAACTACGTATTATGATGCCTGGAGTTTACGGAATGCAATGAAGGTACTATATGTCATTTACTTTGAATATTTTATCTTATTTCAAATGTAAAACCCCATAAATTATGGCCGTTCTGAATTTACAGTGACAGCTAAATCCATACATTATTTCATATCATCTGAATATATAGAGCTTTTCAGGTCTGGAGGCCAAAGAAATATTTGATGGAACAGTAAGATTTAATTACTTTCAGAGATTTTATTTTTCTTTTGTATAATTCTCCCTTTCTTCATTTCACATAGGGAGCAGGAACTCAGGAACGTGTATTGATTGAAATTTTGTGCACAAGAACCAATCAGGAAATCCGAGAAATTGTCAGATGTTATCAATCAGAATTTGGACGAGACCTTGAAAAGGACATTAGGTCAGATACATCGGGGCATTTTGAACGTTTACTTGTATCCATGTGCCAGGTGAGTATAGCATGAATGTGTGTTGGTGGAGGGAACATTCTTTACTGCCCACTGCCAGTGAGCATTCTTTATTCCTTTTAATATTTAGTCCCCTTGGAATCTTGCCATCTTTAAGAGTGTTAATGCAGAATCCAATGTATACATTTCTTTATAGTCATTATTGAGGTTTGTTTCTGCAGAGCTGGCTTTTGTAAGGAATCAGAAATTAACATCTGTAAGATTATATGGAATCATAAATCAACTGGAGGCTCAGTGTCTTAGAATGAGAATGAATCTATATTTTTAAGCTTAGCGTTGTACTGCCAGTTAAGTTGGACCATCAACTGAAGATATGCAGGACTGCCATGGAAGGGCTATAGGAGGTGAGAACTGTGTGAGGGGAGCCATAAATGCGGAAAAATGTTTCAGCGTTCACAGTAATATTGTGATCAGTACCCTCGTTATTCTGATTCCCTAGGTGTGCTGGAGAAGTGACAGAAAATTCTCCAAATGTGGTATTTGGAATGAATATTCACACTTACAATGAGATGATGAGGGTATATTTGAAAAAGATGATGCAAAAGCTAGCACACTGATTCAGTATCAGGAGTTATTGGCTATCCTGTTAGTGCACAAGGTTGGACAGTCTTGAGGGTTCTAGAAGTAGAGGAGAGGCTCTTCAGAGCAAAGGGAGGTAGTTGCAGAAAGGATAGTTTGCCAAAGTGAGTAGATGTAGAAATGAGAAAAGAAGGCAAATGGGTGGGAAGAAATTGAATTTACCTACAACAGAGTAACATCAGGGGAATGTTAGCATTTAAAAAGAAGAAGAAGAAGAAAACAAGCAGGAACAGAGATTTAATACTAAAAAGTGATTATTAGGATTTTACATGAGGTGCTGAGTGTCTCTTTATGCAGAGTTCAAGGCCCAACCATTTTACAAAGTAAAGGGACCTCTTCCAGGGAATGAGCAGAGGAATGGCTTCCTAGGAAAATGGGACTGTATTGTGTGTTTGACTCCAAAGACAATAATCTGGGAAGTTTTTCCTGAGCTATATTCAGTCACCCATTTAGAATATGTTTCTATATGTTCCCTGTGCCTAGTGTTCTTTAGAAGGCAGTTTCTCACCTTCGAGGAACACCTCTCCATTTTGTTCCTCAGAAAGACACCGAGACTCTAGAGGGCAGCCTTTCCTTTGTTTCTATTTGCGTTTCTATTTTTGAGAGAGAAAATAACTGCCCATCTAAGCTTTACTCTTGTTCAGGCCCAGAGCTTCCTCTCTCCCTCTCTCCTTCCTTCTCTCCCCTCCCAGGGAAGAGTTTGGTATACAAATTGGCACAGACTAGCAGAACTTGAATTATTTATAGCATTTTCTAAAAAAACTCATGCGTCATTTTTGTGTATTCATTTAAGATTACACTTGGATGAGGGAAAGAAAGTTCATGAAGCCTCCCTATTATATGTTCCCTCCCTTGGCTTCAATTCCTTGAGGGCAGGGACCTTATCTTTCTTGTGTCCACACCACCTAGCACATCCACTTGGTTCTGTTTCTCTGGAGAACCCTGACTAATACAGCCTGGCACAAAGCAAGTGCTCCATACCCTTCAGTTGCATGAGTGAATATAAAGTGGAACTCAGTACAGTGCATATTGATCTTAAATTCCAGCTAAGGAGAATTATAATTTCTTCATTTGAGTGGTGGTTTATATCTCCTAGTAGAGATGTTTTTCTTTGTGTCTGTGTATAACTTTTTATGGAAACCTTGTGTGGTTTAATTTAGCTCTCAAAGCCTGGAAAACCTCTCATTTTAACATAACCTCATTAAACCATGATCATGTATTATAAAATCCAAAGTTGGCAGTGTAATAAAGTACTAGTTACACTAGTACAGTTTCTTTGCAAATGAAAGATATGCATGACAAACTTTATGTATTAATCTTTAATAAATTGTCCTTTAAAATCCAAAAGTGACTAGATTGGAAAAAATTTTTTGTAGAACTTGTATCACTCCCTTCCAACTTCTGCCTTCCTCTTTTGCAGGGAAATCGTGACGAGAACCAGAATGTGAACCACCAAATGGCTCAGGAAGATGCTCAGCGTCTCTATCAAGCTGGTGAGGGGAGACTAGGGACAGATGAGTCTTGCTTTAACATGATTCTTGCCACAAGAAGCTTTCCTCAGCTGAAAGCTACCATGGAGGCTTATTCCAGGGTATGAGCTTTTCTTTTCAATATTTGGCTTCTGTTTTAAGGTATGACAATATTTTAACCTCTATACTTTTTGTTTGTAGATGGCAAATCGAGATTTGTTAAGCAGTGTTGGCCGTGAGTTTTCCGGAAATGTTGAAAGTGGTTTGAAGACCATCTGTAAGATACTTTTGTGTTTTGCTTTGTTTTGTTTATAAATGAGTGAGGCTTTGAATAATTGTCCCCATTAAGTAATGATAATTAATCCAGCCTCCCTGGAATCAGCTTAGGCAGAGGCTGAGCTAAACCTGTGTTTTTATGTGCAATTCCCTGTGAATAGTTGGTGGTGTGATCAATTAGGGTTGTTTTGGAATGATTTGGTCTTTATTCTGTATGCCCTTCTTGAGGACTATGCAAGAATATATGATTAGTTGTAGCATTTCCATTAAGGTGAATGGGAAAGCACTAAGGAACTACAAGTACCACCACTCAGAGTGTCATTTTGAGCACCCAAAAAATACCTTTTGAGTACTCAGCCCCCTAAGACTCTTTTCCTTTTGAAATTAAAAACCCAATTTCTAGTGTCCTGATATTCAGATGTCTAATGAAATAGAAATTTCATTCTCATGGAGAATATAGGACTAAAGAGAGTATTAGTAACACTTTGGTATTAACAATTGAATGTCTTACAAATATTATTATAGTAATTGTAGCTAAAGTAATAATGTAAAGTTAGTACATCTCTACCATCTGCAGGAAGAGACTTAGCTAAGTTAATTTTCCTAAGAGAAAATGTGACAGATGTCTTATCATTCTCAAATCTTTGCTTAAATCTGTTTTCTTTTTTATACTGGAGTGTATCTCATATTCTTCTCTCAGTCAAATGATATATGTGACCTCTAGAATTCAGATTTTAGTCATTATTCCTTTTAAGTAAGACTGGACTAGGGCACAGTTGCTACAGATCTTCTCACTGTAAGGGGAAAAATATAAAGAATCTAAGCTACTGCATCTATGGAGAGAAAATGGTTTTTTTTTGGCCAGAGAGAATCTTCTAGAATTGAAAGTAGCCTGTCTGATGCAGCTAGAAAGAAAGATGGATGCTGAGAAAAATCAAGGGAGAGAATACCTTTCAACTCACCTCATGTTTTCTGAGATGATTACATAGAAAATGATCAAAGAGAGGCTAGAAGTAATAAATTAAGCTGGAGCGAGGACATGTTTGTCAAGTCATGATTCCACGTCTGAAGCATCTCTGACTTGCAGTGCAGTGTGCCCTTAACCGCCCTGCCTTCTTTGCTGAGAGGCTCTACTGCTCTATGAAAGGTGCCGGCACAGATGACTCCACCCTGGTCAGGATTGTGGTCACTCGAAGTGAGGTGAGGCTTTCTCTTGTCTGATCTTACTTGATTTTGAATGTTGATTTCTTTTTTCTTTCCCCCCTCTCCCCAGAACGTTGATTTCTTAAAAGTTCCTCAGTTGGTTGTCAGTCCCTCGGGAATGATGTTAAGAAAGAGCTCTCTTTGTTGCTGCTTGCAGAGGTTGTATAAAGCACAGTTCACTTTCCTCATACCATGAGAGAGGCTTGCTCTTGTGAAACAGACCACTGTCCCTCAATGAAACCAGTGCCAAGAGATTTTCTTACTTGTGAAGTTCTGTGGAGAATACTGTTTATGGCAAGTTGGAAGATATTTAACTTTTGGTTTTCATTTTGCTTATGTAAAAAATTGTATGAAAGACCTATGCAGATTAATCTTTTTTTTTTTTTTTTTGGTGAGGAAGATTGGCCCTGAGCTCACATCTGTTGCCAATCTTCCTCTTTTTGCTTGAGGAAGATTGGCCCTGAGCTAACATCTGTGCCAGTCTTCCTGTATTTTGTATCTGAGTTGCCGCCACAGCGTGGCTTGATGAGTGCTGTTGGTCAGTGCCCGGGATCTGAACCGCAAACCCAGGCCACCGAAGTAGAGCGCACTGAACTTAACTGCTACACCACCAGCTGGCCCCAGATTAATCCTTTTTATTGATAGTGCTGTTGAGTCGATTCCAACTCCTAGTGACCCTGCATGTACTGCCCAGAGTGGAACCCTGTCCAGTCTTTTTGTGCCATCCTCTTACCTTCTGGCGCTATATCAGACATAAGTTCCTTTGCTATTCGTAGGGTTTTCATGACCAGTTTTTTCTAAGTGGGCGACCAGGTCCTTCTTCCAAGTCTGTCTTGGTCTGGAAGCTCTGCTGAAACCTGTAAAACCTGTAAACCTCCACTGGTATTTCAAATACCAGTGGGATAGCTTTCAGCATCACAGCAACACGCAGCTGCCACAGTATGACAACTGACAGACGGGTGGTGTGGTTCCCTGACTGGGAAACTAACCTGGGCGGCGTTGGTGAGAGTGCCAAATCCTAACCATTAGACCACCAGTGCTGGCTAGATTAATCCTATTGGATACAAAAATTCTTGAAATTTGGTGTACCTTGCTAATTATAGAACAATTTTTTAAAGAAATTCATCTTTATCTCTTTACCTAAATATAGCCTCAAATGTTTTCCTTTGTTTGATTTTGTGTATTTATTGGACTTGTTTTAATTGAAAGAAAAATTATAATAAAGAAGGTAAATCATTTTTAAAAAGGCAGAATATGGTGTTTTTAAAAAAACTTTTTTTTTTTTTTTTTAAATTTTTTTTTTTTAAAGATTTTATTTATTCATTTTTCCCCCCAAAGCCCCAGTAGATAGTTGTATGTCATAGGTTCACATCCTTCTAGTTGCTGCACGTGGGACTCGGCCTCGCGTTGGACAGAGAAGTGGTGCCTCGGGGCTTGCCCGGGATCCGAACCCGGGCCGCCAGCATCAGAGCGCGCGCACTTAACCGCTAAGCCACGGAGCCGGCCCTAAAAAAACTTTTTGTGTATTTGTTCTTAGACCTAAATTTTCTAAGCAGGATTTTTTTTAATTGTAATAAAATATACATAACATAAAACTTACCATTTTAACCATTTTTAAGGTTACAGTTCAGTGGCATTAAGTACATTGACATTGTTGTACAGCCATCACCACCAGAAATTTTTCACCTTGCAAAACTGAAAATCCATACTGATTAAACAATAATTCACCATTCTCTTCTCTCCCAAACACCTGGCAACTACCATTCTACTTTCTGGACCTATGATTTTGGCTATTCTAGGTACCTAATATAAGTGGAATCATACAGTGTTTGTCCTTTTGTGACTTCTTTTACTTAGTGTAACATCTTCAAAGTTCATCCATGTTGTGGCACGTGTCAGAATTTTCTTCCTTTTTAAGACTGAATAATATTCCATTGTATGTATATACCACCTTTTGTTTATCCATTTATCTGTCAATGGACACTTAGGTTGCTTCCACCTTTTGGCTGTTGTGAACAGTGCTGCTATGAGCAATACAGATATTTGTTTGAGTGCTTTCTTTCACTTTTGTGCATATACCCACAAGAGGAATTGCTGTATCACATGTTAATTCTATTTTTATTTTTTTGAGGAATCACGATACCTTTTTCCACAGTGGCTGCACCATTTTACATTCCTACCAGCAAGGGACAAGGGTTCCAACTGCTCCACGTCCTTGCCAAGACTTGTTATTTTCTGTGTTTCTGATAATAGCCATCCTATCAAATGATTTTTAAATGACTAATATTTTTTGAATAGATGAAACTAGTACCACCCTTATTCAACATTTTTACAGAACAGTGAATCAGACCTTCATTGGGTGATGCTAGCACTAGTCTGAATGCTAGCTGTACAATGTCAGTTACTTGGTGTTTTATCCCCTCTGCTTTGCTTATAATTAGGATCTTTTCACTATTAAAGAATAATTCTAATAAATACCAGTTTTCTTTTGACAGCTTCTTTCTAACATCAAAAATATCATCTCTTGCATGCAGATTGATCTTGTACAAATAAAACAGATGTTCAATCAGATGTATCAGAAGACCCTGGGCACAATGATTGCAGGTGACACGAGTGGAGATTACCGAAGGCTTCTTCTGGCCATTGTGGGCCAGTAGGGGGAATTTTTTAAATGAATGAAGCTATTCAAAGCTTATCCTTCAAAACAATGACTGACCTGCATGCAGCAATATCAACCATCACCTAATCAAAAGAGCTTTTTACTAAGGACTGTGTCAGGGTATTGTGCTTGGTCTGCACATGTGGTTATTGCCTTAATTCCAACGTTATTTTTTCTCTATACAGTCAATGTAAAGCCATATCATAATGATATAATAATAATGCAATGTTTGTAAAGCATAATTCTCACTGCTCTTAGTTTAATCAGGATACCAAATTGAATAAAAATCACAACCATCTCTAATTCTGTGTAATAATAACGAATTAAAAAAAGATTGCTGAAAACTCTGCCTTCCAAAGGCCTGCTAGGTCCATTGGACAGTTATAGTTGGTAGTATGTCAAAACTGTATTCAGCTCTTTTGACCTAGAAGAGTAATGTGCATCTTATTTTACATAAATTGGTATTTTATAAACATAAACACAACTTTCTACATTTTTCACATAGTATTGCTTTTAGCAACTTTTTAAAAAGGGATCAGATGTTTATATGCATAAAATACATAGCCTACTTTTATGTCTACTAAAACTCCCTAAAGATCTCTATTGGGCCTTGATTTTTAAACAAATATTTTTGAAAGACTTTAAAATTAACTGCAATTTAATCATGATTCAAGAAAGTAAAGCTTGACACATACGAGGTGCTCAATTAATGAGTGAATGAGGCATAAAGCATCTCCCTGGGAGAACTGAATGCTAGCCCTTTGGAGAGATAGTTCAGGAGCTGAGTTAGTGGTACAGCAGGGTGATTTCAAAACCCACTGGTTTATCCCCAGTACTGAGCAATTACTTATTGAGTATGTTGAGCATTACTATAGGTAGTCAGGGAAAATACAAAGGAAGGAGGTTTGTAATCCAGTGGGGGTTCTAAACAAATATTAGGATACAAAGAAATAGTAAATGTTAGGTAATAAATTCTGCTGAGTATAAGACCCCTATTTGTTCTTGATGCCAAGTTCCCTGGTACAAAGCAGATATTTAATATAGATTTGGTGAATGATTGTACTAAAAATTGAGAGGAAGAATAGTAAGTATCAATTATAATTCAGTGAACATTTTCATAAGTACCAAGGGGCATACAGTGTGGTATAAGACACAACCTTACTCTTAGAGAGATAGACCCACGTACAATTGTATGAGGCAAAAGCAAGATACATGGGTAGAAGGACGATGGGCTAAGATAGATATAGTTACTTTTTTAAAGTTTCACTGAAAAATTTTGCTTTTGATCTAAGTTTTGAAAGAGTAACAGTGACAGAATTTGGTAAAGATCAGAAAGGAGGGTAGGGTATTAAGGAAGGAAAAGATATGAGCAATATATTTTTAAACTTAAAAAATTGAGATATAATTTGTATACCATTCACCCTTTTAAAGTATACAATTCAGTGATTTTTAACATATTCACAAATTTGTGTAGCCGTCACCACAATCAACTTTTGAACATTTTTATCACACGAAAAGAAACCTTAAGCACGTTATCTTTTAGCAGTCACTCCTCATTGTCCCTCCTCCAGCCCAGCCCCTGGCAATGACTAATCTATTTTCTGTCTCTATGGATTTGCCTATTTGGGACTTTTCATGTGATTGGAATCATACAGCATGTGGCCCTTTGTGTCTGGCTTCTTTCAATTAGCATACTGTTTTTAAGGTTCATCCGTGTTGAAGCATGAATCAATACTTCCTTCTGTTTTATGACTGAATAATCCATTGTATGGATATACATTTTGTTTGCATTCATCAATTGATGGACATTTGGATTGTCTTTGCCTTTTGGCTATTATGGATAATGCTACTATGAACATTCATATACAAGTTTTTGTGTGGACACATGTTTTCAATTTCTTTGGCTGTTATACTAGCAGTGAAACTGCTGGATCATATATCTTTAATTTTTTGAGGATCTGCCAAACTGTTTTCGAGAGCAGCTGCACCATTTTACTATCCTACCAGCAATCAATGAGGCTTCCAATTCCTCCTCATCCTCACCAACACTATCATTGTCTATCTTTTTTTGTGTGTGTGTGTGAGAAAGATCAGCTCTGAGCTAACATCTGCCAATCCTCCTCTTTTTGCTGAGGAAGATTGGCCCTGGGCTAACATCTGTGCCCATCTTCCTGTACTTTATATGGGACGCCGCCACAGCATGGCTTGACAAGCGGTGCGTCGGTGCATGCCCGTGATCTGAACCTGCGAACCCTGGGCTGCTGAAGTGGAGCGCGCGCACTTAACTGCTGTGCCACCAGGCCGACCCCATGTCTGTCTTTTTGATTATAGTCATCCTAGTGGATGTGAAGTGGCATCTCATTGTGATTTTGATCGGCATTTCTCTAATGACTAATGAACATATTTTCTTGTGCTTATTGTCTATTTGCATATTTTCTTTGAAAACATGTCTCTTCAAATACTTTGCCCATTTTTAAATTGGGTTGTCTTTATTGTTGAGTTATAAGGTTGATTTATATATTCTGAATAGTAGACCCTTATCAGATATGATTTTGTTTTGTATTCTTTTATGAATGGTCAGTCAGGTACAGCCACAAGAGGAGACACGGGAGAGGCTCCGGAAAGCAATTTATTTTACTCAAATGTCCTAGAGACAGGAGGCACTGCACACACATGGCCACATGGGAAAGACACCAGAGTGGTCAGGAGGCAGAAGACAGGAGGCCTGGGGGAATGTTTAGGCCATGGCCTTTGTTGGGGTTTCTGAGGGAAAGGCAAGGCGGGGCAGTTTAGGACTGGCTAGTATGAATAATTTTGGTGGGATTTGGGCTAAATGGGTTGTTTCTAGTTGCCTGGTCCCTGGCCCTGGGATGATTAAGGCGGAGGAATATTATCTCCTGGGGTGCAGGGCCAGATACAGGACGTATGGCTCTAGATTGTTTAGTTTGCATATCAAAGGCATGCTCCTGGCTGGGCCTTTTGCTATTGCTAAGAATTGGCTACTAAGGGAGGGGCAGTTTCTCCCAACTAGAAAGGTGGTGGTTTTTGTTTTTTTTTTTTGGTGAGGGAGACTGGCCCTGAGCTAACATCTGTGCCAGTCCTCCTCTATTTCGCATATGGCACACCGCCACAGCATTGCTTAATGAGTGGTGCGTAGGTCTTCGCCCAGGATCCGAACATGCGAACCCTGGGCCGCCAAAGCAGAGCACGAGAACTTAATCACTATGCCATCGGGCTGGCCCCTAGAAAGGTTTTTTAAGAAGTAAAAACAACATAATATACAGAAAATTATACACACACACACACACACACACACAAACAATACAGATTTACAAATATTTTCTCCCATTCTCTGGGTTGTCTTTACTTTCTTCTTGGTGTCCTTTGATACACAAAACTTTTAAATTTTGATGAAGTCCAATTTCTATTTGGTTGCTTGAGCTTTTGGTGTTATGTCTAAGAAACCATTGCCTAATGCAAGCTCACAACAATTTATCCCTGTGTTTTCTTCTAAGACTTTTATATTTTTAGCTCTTACATTTAGGTTTTTTACATTTTTAGTTAATTTTTATATATGGTAAGACTTTTATATTTTTACCTCTTACATTTAGGTTTTTGACATCTTTAGTTAATTTTTACATATGCTATGAGGTAGGTGTTCAACTTCTTTTGCATTTGAATATCCAGTTGTCCCAGCATCATTTGTTGAACAGACTATTCTTTCCCCATTGAATTGTCTTGGCACTGTTATAAAAAAAATCAATTGACCATAAATATAAAGATTTATTTCTGAACTCTCAATTCTATTCATAAAGATTTATTTCTGAACTCTCAATTCTATTCCGTTTATATGTTTATCCTTATGCCTTGATTACTGTACTTGATTACTTAATAACTGTAGCTTTGTAGTAAGTTAAAAAGTGGGAACTCCGAGTCCTCCAACTGTGTTCTTTTTCAAGATTGTGTCGGCTATTCTGGTCCCTCGTATTTCCATATGACTTAGAATCAGCTTGTTAATTTCTGCAAAAAAGCCATCTGGGATGTTGATAGTGATTGCTCTGAATCTGGAAATCAATTTGAGGATTAGCAACACATTTGATAGTATTATTGGCTGTTGTCAGAAATAAATCAACTTTGGAAATAACAACAGATTAGCTAATTAGAAACAAATTTTTTGGAGTAATGAGATAGGAGTTTGTTGAGATATTAGTGGAGGTCTTTGAAACCCAGACTAAGAAGTTTGAAGTTTATTAGATTTTTTAGCCTTTTTTGTCCCCAAATTGGTTTATATATATAGATGATTTAATTATGATTCCCAGTACTACTGTATTTTCAATAGCACTAAAGACGGCCTTTTTTATGTTTCCATATGCAAGTTGATATTTTAAATTAGTCAAAAAACATTTGAATGCCTTTCCTCATAAGGCATTCAGAGTGGCCATGGCTAAACCCTCTAGGAGAATAAAAGAACTATAACACGATGTTTTGCCCTCAGGCACCCTACAGTCTAATGAGGATGAATTATATTAGGGAAGTGACACCTGTTACTTATCCTTGCTTGCCTAGGCCTTGAAACAAAAATACTAAAAAGACCAAGATGATGAGCGTTCTAAAATAGTTCCCTAGCAAAGACTGAGCTTATTTTGTACAAAAAGTATGTCATGCGCAAGGTAGGATGGCTATCTGAGTGCAAATTCACTCATAACCCCCACTTGGGAAAAATCCAGCGAGAAATGCCTTACTCAGTAGTTCCTAGTCTTATTTTGAGAACCTTTTATTAGTTATAACACTGCAACTTTTAAAAATATTTTTTCTTAATTTTTATAATTTTAATATGTTTATTAGCAGAAATAAAATTTATTTTTAAAATCTGGCTCTGGTGACTCCAAATCCTAAGCAAGGAGTTTCCATGGAGAGTGGTGTGTGTGTGTGTATAGTTTAATAATTTGTTTTGAAATAACTTCATATCTCTAGAAAAGTTGCCAAAACAGTGTGAAGAACTCTCATGTCCTCTTCACCCAGCTTCTCAAATAGTTAACATTTTATTGCTTCATTGCTCACTCTGTGTGTGTGTGTGCGTGCATATATCCCTTGTTATTAGTCTTTTTCTGGACCTTTTAAAGGTTGAGAGAGCAAACTGCAGATAGGATGTCCCATCACTCCTAAGCATTCCAGTGTGTATTTTCCCCCAAACAGGGACACTCTCCTACATAACAGCAGACAACCTCCCACATCAGGAAATCAATATTGGTACAACACTACCATCCAATCCACTGAGCCTATTCAAATTTCACCCACTATGCCGACAATGTCTCTTTTCCTTTCTGGTCCAAAATGCTATACAGGAATATATATTGCATTTAGTTGTCATGTATTTTCAGACTCCTTTCATCTGGAACAGTTCCCAGTCTTTCATGTCCTGGACAGTTTTATAGGCCTTACTTCTATAGGATGGCATACCACCTGGGTCCCTCTAACAGCAGGAATACCACAAATGATGCTTTGCCTTTCCCAGTAAGTCTCATCAGGAGGCAGGCAATGTAGACTCCTCCCAACATTGGTGATGTTAACCTTGATCACCTGATCATGTTGATTTCTTCAATTCACTGTTTTCCCCTTTGATAGTATTCCAAAATCATGCCAATATCCTATTCCTCATCAAACCTCCACCAACCAACCTTAGCATCCATTGAAGACTCCTGCCTGAATCACCCACCTCTATAGTGAGTTACAAATGGTAATTCTCTATTTTCATCATTTCCTCTCCATATGGGATTGGCATTCTAGAAAGAGCTTTCCTTTCTATTTATTTATATCAATGTGAACTTCTGTATTCCTTTTATTCGATGGATTGTAATCCATTATTATCATTGTTTATTTTGATACTCAAATTGTCTGATTTGACCAGCGGGAGCCCCTTCAAGCTGGCTCTTAACACTGCAACATTTTCAAGTATGTATATTGCTAAGATTCATCCATGTTGTGAGTAGCTGTAGTGCATTCATTTTGACTGCTTTGTAATATGCTATTTTGTGAATATATATCAGTTTATCGTCCACTTTTCCGTTGATGGGCACTTGGGTTGTTTCCAGGTTTTTGCTATTGTATTTTGCTATTCCAACACTAATGTTGAATTTCAAATGTATTAAAATTTTGCATTAACATCATATACTTCAAGTCTGTTTATTGTATAAATATTGAGCACTAAAAGCATCACTCTTTTGCACTCTCACCAACAGTGTGTGAGTCAATAAAATATTGTCTTACCTGCATCTTTCACGGAGAAAGATTTAAATGACCTGTTTTCAAAACCGTTTAATAGAGGCTTTTATTTTGTATTTGATTAAATTTCCTTTTGGTTTTTCTTCTCCTATTATGTATCCTACTACAGAGGGATACTGAAAGAAAAGGGTCGAGAAAGCAAAATCGAAAGGTAGAAAACTTGGCACTTAACCATAACTTTTGCCAAGGGAAACTGGCATCTGCAGAAACAGAAGCAAAACCCAGCTAGGCAAGTTGACGCTCGCGCGCACCATTCCGGAGCGCAGGCGCAGAAACACCTTGCGACCCGCTCGTTTCCCTCCCGGAAAACGTTATCCGGAGTCTTGAGATAAACTTGTGGGGATTGCGGAAACTAGGTTCTCGCGAGAGAGAATTGGTTGCTATAGTTGCGAAAAACGTATCTGCCGCTACCGCAGGTAAGACGGTTATCACTCCTCAGAAAACCCTCTCTTCCCGGCCTCCCCACCGCAGCCCCGCGGCCACACCGCGTCATCTCAATCTCTGCTCCCTCAGCTATCGCTACCGCTACTGAAAGGCACAGGCCGCATCCCTGCACCGCTGCGCTCCGGTACAGACCTAAACGCCACCGACCGGGCAAGGCGTCGACGCTCCCGCCAACCCCTGGCCTCCCACCCTAAGCCGGAAATAGACCCCCTTCTCACATAGACCCCCTTCTCACTTTGCGCGAGATCCTCCACAGTAAACGCAGACTGCGCCTCTGTCCCCAGACCACACCTGGTCACAGCGTCTCCTTTTTTTTTCTTTTTTGTGAGTAAGATCAGCCCTAAGCTAACATCCATGCTAATCCTCGTTTTGCTGAGGAAGACCTGGCTCTGAGCTAACATCTATTGCCAATCTTCCTCCTTTTTTTTCCCCAAAGCCCCAGTAGATAGTTGTATGTCACAGTTGCACGTCCTTCTAGTTGCTGTATGTGGGAGGAGGCCTCATCGTGGCTGGAGAAGCGGTTCTTCGGTGCACGCCCAGGATCCGAACCCCTGGGGCCGCCAGTAGCGGGGCATAGGCACTTAACCGCTAAGCCACCGGCGGGCCCTCCTAACCTGTTTCTAATTTGACTCTTCCCTTGCAGCTTCTTCTGAGCGGATGACAAGAAATGCATGCCTTGTTGGGCACAACAGTAGCCCCCACCTGGCTGCCCTGACCGTAACTTGTAACTAGCCAGATTTCTTGCATTCATTATTCAACAGATACGCTGCCAGTGCCTGTTAAAGACACGGCATGGTGCCAGGCATTCAGGGGCTGTAAATATGAATGACATTACTTGTCTTTAAGGGGGTAATTGGAAAAGCAGTGCATATTAATAATACCATTTGTGTGGTGCTTCATAAATTAAGCAGTTTTATTATTTTAGTGGATATTCACAACAAATGTGAAACAGGTCAGAAATTATATTATCCGTTTTACAGAAGGTGAAACTGAGGGTCAGAGAAGTTAGGCGTTTGTCTAGGGTCAGACTAGTGAAGGCCTAATTCATGTGGTCCTATTATGGAAAAGGAAAGAAGGAGACTGATGCAAAAGGTCATTTCAAATGTAAATTTGATAAGAAAGTTGTTAGGGCCACTTGGGCCCTGAATGAGCCTGGAGACTTGGTGTTGAACAAGTGATCTGAGACTTTCAGGTGACTGGGAAAATAAGGGAGTAGCTGGAAAGAAGCAGAATAATTATAAAGTCTGGGGGCAGCAAAGTATCTCTTGTTTTGGTACCACCCATCCTAGACTCACTTAGCATTTCCAAAGTAATTGTTTGAATTGCATTGTTTCACTTTGAATTGAGTCAGAAACCATGACCTTTTTTAAAAAAGAGATACCCAATTTATTTTTGAAATTGTGTCCTTAGTGTTGGAAAATAATTAGAAAATATCTTTGACTAAATAAGACACATGTCAGGACTTATTCCAGTGGACTAACTTCTTTGTGGCTGATTCTTTCCCATTATCAAAATATATTTTTGTAAAACTGAGAGATTAAATAACCTTGAGGAGAGTTTTGCACATCAGAAAAAAGCTATGAGGGCCCGGCCCGGTGGCCTAGTGGTTAAGTTCACACGCTCTGCTTCAGCTGCCTGGGGTTTACAGGTTCGGATCCTGGGCGCGGACCTATGCACCGCTTATCAAGGCATGGTGTGGCGGCATCCCACGTATAAAGTAGAGGAAAATGGGCACGGATGTTAGCCCAGGGCCAATCTTCCTCAGCAAAAAGAGAAGGATTGGTGCAACAGATATTAGCTCACAGCTAATCTTCCTCACCAAAAAAAAAAAAAGCTACCAAAGAACACTACAAAGGATGTGGGGGATGGGAGGTGGGGAGATGGCACTCCTACCCTCTTTGTCTTGTGATAATTTGTGCTTAATAGATTGGTTACATGTATAAGGATCTTTTTAGCGCTAACCAGTGGAATCATCCTTGTGACCAGCTCTCTAAAGCAATACCTATCCAGCAACAAAGGTTAGAAAGGGCACAAAACAGTACTGGACAATGGCATTTCCCTAGGTTCTCCCCTGGTATTGGTTATGATGTAGTGTGGGTACTTGTGAGGGAACAGGCTCATTCTTTATGTTTACAGAGACCAAAGAAGACTTTGCCCAAGTGCCAGTATGGAGCAGGTGTCATCAACAGGCAAACCCGTGCAGATCACTGTGACAGATGGATATGACTTGGTAAAGTTATTTTTGGAAATCCGAGAAGTCCCTAGTTTATTCATTCTTCTTTAAAGTACATTTGTCTTTGGGCTCAGGTTTCCCTGTCAAACATCTGCTTGTGGTTGGGGGTAAGATGTGTTGGGAGCACCAGTGGGAGGAATGGAGTTTTGCGTCATCCTGTACCACCAACCTGTTGGCTTTACATAGTTCCTTTTCAGTGTTCCTTATTATTAGTCTATAATCAGCAAGTCACATTACATGTGTCAAATACCTGGCAATTTGAATATTAAATTTAACAGGGGTGAAACAAGAAGTGGTTTTCATTTTCTTACACAGCAATTTCTTTCTTCTGAAAGATCTGAATTCTTCCAGAGTTTCTCTTGTGATTAATTTCATTTGATGAATTTAAATAATAAAACTACAATATGATGTAACTATTAAAAATTACAATAATAATGAAACAGCAAAATATTTGTTCAATATATGAAGCCAAAAAGCCCATTCCAAAACAGGATTTAATAAATGATCTCTACTTTGTTTTAAAAGGTATATGTAAAAAAAGTAGATATCAATGTGTGTACATACACACACCCACACATATACTTGTGTATTACACAGCAAAACAGTAGAAAATATATTCTAAAATGGTAATAATGCTTGCATATTAGAGTGAGATTACAGTAATTTGTTTTCCTATGTGGTTTTCTCACTTTTGCAAATGTTCTACAATATAATTTTATAGTCAGATAAAACATAATAAATGTTATTTTTCAAAACTCCAACATAATGGCATTTAAGTAGAATGTTTGCATTTAGCTACAACTAGATTTGTTTAATGACTTTCTGCCTACCCCGTTTGTATTTGTGATATAGCTTATTAGGAAAACATAGAAAATGCTGTTTAGTCCAAGTCAAAATGGGTTTCCAGATGCGTAGGAAAATTCTCTATTTGAGTATAATTGTAAAGTGGTATGTTTCTGTCAACAGAAAGGTTTTAAAGGAGATACTCCAGTTACCTTTATTCGTGCAGAATTCAATCAGGTGGTTCTGGGAGATTCTGCAAAAGTTACTGTTTCTCCAGAAGGAACTGCAAAATACAACTTCACTAGCAGTTTTGAGTTCAATCCTGAAGGAGGAATCACTTTAGATGACCTCGCCCACAAACCTGTGTGCTGTAAGTCCTCCTGTGTCTAAAATTTATGTTAATTATATGAGTATGTTATGAGGAGATTCTGAGGTAATTAGGAGCTGTTGTTGGGACAGATGAACACATCTTACCTTCTTAATCTAGGAATAACACAGTATGCTTTGAGTCCTACCTGCTTCTGGCAGCAGTCACCATGACCTACTAATTTTAATCAGTTTGTATCAAAGACCTTTTGACGTATGACTGAACTTTGTAGCCCTTATTTCCAAAGCTGAGTTGGGAGGTTTTCCTTTGTATTCCTGTATTTAGGGTTGCTAGATTTAGAAAAAACAACAACAAAACCCACAAAATTGGGGACATACTTATTCTAAAAAAGTGTTCATTATTTATCTGAAATTCAAATTTAATTGCGCATTTGTATTTTACCTGGCAACCCTATCTGTACTTCTGTATACTCACCATACTATATAGCAGTTATTAATTTGCCTCCCTTGCTAGAGGAGTCACTTTTTGAAATCAGGGCTGTATCTTATTTATTTCGGAATTTCTAGTGCCTAGAAATATCTAGGACATAAAAGAGGTCATAAAGTGTTTGTTGAATGAATGAATGGATAAATGGACGGATGGTTTCGGTATCCACACTTTTACAGTTTCCAACTACACAGTGTTATCTCTGACATACTTTGTCCATCTACCTATATACTAGTCTTTTTTTGTTTTAACCCATATTCTTTATTTTTTGTTTTTGTTACTCCTAGGGTACCTGCAAAAAACCATAGATTACAAAATCCCAAACCCAGAGAGGTGGGACCTGGGGATCTACACAGTATTCTAGAGCAATGCTGTCCAAACGTTTTTTTCCTTAAGAGTCACCTGAGGCTCTGGGAGAAAATGGTCTTCAGGGTCCCACCCCAGACCACCAAATTCACAATTGCCAGGGGAGGGACCTAGGAAGCTGCACCTTGGAACAAAAGTCTCAAGTGACTCCTAGGAAACACTGCTCCAGAACAGTGATTCCTAGCTCTGGCCTAGTTGGGAATCAGTCACCCATGGAGGCATCCATCTGATCCACACTCTCTCACCACTCCCTTCTGCTGCTTCTTTCCTCTGTGCTTCTCTGTCACTCACAAATAGGAGAGTGTCCTGATTGCATTCTCCCCTAACATGTTGAATAGGAAAGGCAGAACTGTAGTATTATTTTAAACATGTCACTGAACTCATGAGAAAGAAAGGGCAATCTTTTTGCTCCAGAAAGCAAAGCAAGAACTGAAACCTAGAATTCTTGAACAGCTGCCATTGGTGTGTGGTGGTGTGAGGGGAGAGGGCAGTGCTCCAAAACCTAGGGGCTTGGGTTTTAATGCTCTTATTGGGACAGAGACCTAGGGCTGCTGTAGATGGAGAGTTGAGACTGAGACCACCCCCCTCACCACAAGCCAATACTCTCCAAAAGAATGGACTAGAAAAAAAAAATCCACTTACCATCATATCTGTCTAGGCCCTAGGTAAAGGAAAAAAGTCTTCCCTGAGAATTAGTAATCATAGGCTTATGCCAATCATTAATTAATATATATTTTCTTAAAACACGCAAGGAACATTTATGTAATAAAAACTAGCCACATACTAGGCCATAAATCAAGTCCTGCCATATCCCAAAGAATCAGTAGCATACAGACCAAGTTTTCTGACCAAAATACAACAGTCAACAAAATTAGAAATCAATAGCAAAAAAAGAATCCATTTGGAAATTTTAAGACACACGAATATTTCAAGGGACAAAGAAGAAATCATAATAAAAACTGCAAAGCATTTAAAATGAATCAATAGTATACACCAAATATCAAAATCTGTGGGATATAGCTAAAGTAGTACCTAGAGATACATTTATAATGTTAAGTGTGGTCTTTAAAAATCAAAAAGGGGGCCAGCCCTGTGGCTTAGCGGTTAAGTGCGCACGCTCTGCTGCGGGCGACCCGGGTTTAGATCCCGGGCGCACACTGCTTGTCGGGCCATGCTGAGGCTGCGTCCCACATACAGCAACTAGAAGGATGTGCAGCTGTGACATACAACTATCTACTGGCGCTTTGGGGGGAAAAAATAAATAAATAAAACCTTTAAAAAAAAAATCAAAAAGGATTTAAAACAGAACTTCTGCCTCCAAGAAGATGGAGTAGATATACTTTTCCCTATTCCTCTCACTAAGTACAACTACAAACCCTGGACATTATATATAAAACATACATAAGAAACTCTGAAAGGTGGAGAGAATAAGGAAACTTGAGACCTGAGGAAAGACACAGTAGTGAGTTCCTTGGGTTTTCTTTTTGCCTCATATATCCCAGACTTGATGCTGAAGAAGCTAGCTAGGAACACTAATGAGTGCAGAGCAAAAAACAAAAAGCCCAACAAAAGTCTCTAACCAAAAGACCAGGAAAGGGGTAGCTTAGCAAGACAGAAAACTTTTAGACAGTAATTACTCTCCTCCAGCCAAACACCATAGAAAAAACTGTGGCCCTCCCCACACCCAGGCCGAGAGGGGAACCTAGGCTTCTACTCTCACAAAGCTGAAATTAATTGCCCCAACATCCTAGCTGGGTGGTGTCAGAGAAGACCAAGTAGGGAGCCAGGACTTTTATGCCCTCTGGTAATGAGCCCCTCTCTCACCCTGTGGTTTTTTAGTGGAGACCACGTAGGGAGCCTGGACTTCTGCCCTAATCTGGCAGTAACAAAGTGCCCTCCACTCCCCACTGGGGCAGTGTCAGAGGAGGCCTAGTGTAGGGTGAAGACTTTCATCATCACCTAGTGGTAATGAGTCTACACCCACTTGTGGTATCAGTCGTGAGCAAGGAAGGAGCCAGAACTCTCATTCCTCCTTAGCAGTAAAAAGGAGCTATCCCCCTCGGGTATCAATAGAAGCTGAGTGAGGAACCTAAACTTCTACCTCCACCTGGCAATAATGAGGCAGCACCCCTCCCCTTCCTTGTTGGAGTGATGTCAAAAAAAAAGCCAGCTAAAACAAGGTTTAAGGAAGATTCAGAGTTTCATAACATAATACAAAATGTCCAGGTTTCACTTGAAAATCACTCATCATATCAAGAACCAGAAGATCTTAAACTGAATTTAAAAAGACAACCAGTACATATTAACACCAAGACGACAGATATGTTAGAATTATTAGACAAAGATTTTAAAGAAGCCCTGACAAAAATGCTTCAATGAGCAATTGCAAACATGCTGGAAACAAATGAAAAAATAGACTCAGCAGAGAGATAGAAAGTCTCAGAAAGAAATAGAGCATATAAAAAAGAACCTAATAGAAATTTTAGAACTGAAAAATACAGTAAGTGCTATGAAAAACTCAGTGAATGGGCTCAACAGCAGAATGGAGGAGACAGAGGAAAGCATCAGTGAACTGGAAGACAGAACAATAGAAATTACCCAATCTGAGTAATATAGAGGAAATAGACAAAAAAAAAAAAAAAAAAAAAAAAATGGACAGAGCCCCAGAAACCTGTGGGACTGTGACAAAAGATCTAACATTAATGTCCTCAGAGTCTCAGAAGGAGAGGAGAAAGACAGGGCTAAAAAAGTATTCAAAAAAGTAAAGCCTGAAAACTTCCCAAATTTGGCAAGAGACAAACCTACAGATTCAAGAAGCTGAGCAAACTCCCAACAGGATAAACCCAAAGCAATCCATGCTAAGAGACATCATAATTAAAATTCTGAAAAGTAAAGACACAGAAAAAAAATCTGAAAACAATTAGAATGATACCAATTTCTCATCAGAAACCATGGAGGCCCAAAGAAAATGGCATAATATTTTCAAAGTGATAAAAAAAATTGTCCACCCAGAATCTAATATCCAGAGAAAAGATATGCAAGGGAGATCAAGATCTTCTCAGAGGAAAGAAAACTAAGACTTTGTCACCAGCAGACCTACTCTAAAAGAATGGCTGAAGCAAATTCTCTAAACAGAAAGGAAATGATAAAAGAAAGAACCTAGGAACATCAGGAAAGAAGAAAGAATATGATAAGCAAAAATTTGGATAAAGTAAGCTTTCCTACTCTTTGAGTTTTCTAAATTGTGTTTGACATTTGAAACAAAGTATAACACTATTTAATGTGGTTCTAAATGTATATTGAGAAAATATTTCAGGCAATTATAAACAGAGAGGGCAAAGGGACATAAAGGGGGTAAGGTTTCTATTACTTCACTCAAACTAGTAAAATGATGATACCAGTAGACTGTCATAAGTAATGTATATATAATGTAATACCTAGAGCAATGACTGAAAAATCGATACAAAGAGATACATACATTCAAAAGTATTATAGATAAGTCAAAATGGAATTCTGAAAAATGTTTAAGTAATCCACAGGAAGGCAGAAAAAAGAAAACAGAAATCAAAAAGAGAGGACAAACAAAAAAACTCCAGCAGACTTAAGCCCTAATATATTAATAGTTACATTAAATATATCAAGAGACAGAGATTGCAGAGTAGATTGAAAAACATGACCCAACCATATGCTGTCTGCAGGAAACTCAAAATATAACCATATAGTCAGGTAAAAAATAAAAGGATAGAAAAAAAATATATCATGCACACATTGATCAAAACAAAGTAGAAGTGACTATATTAGCATCAGATAAAGTAGACTTAGCAAAGAAAATAAACAAAGACAGTTTATTATATAATGATAAAAGAGTCAATCCACCAAGAAGACACAGCAATCCTAAATATGTATGCACCAAACAGAGCTGCAAAATATGTGAAGCTAAAACTGAAAGGCAGAATAGAAAAACCTACAATTATAGTTGGATACGTAGACACCCCTCTCTCAACAATTTATAGACTAACTAGATAGAAAATCAGCAAGGATACAGGAAAACTCAACAACACCATCAACCAACAAAATCGAATCAATATTTATAGAACACCCAACAATAGCCGAAAACTCATCATTTTCAAAAGCCCACAGACCATGTACCACAACCGTATCGTAGGTCATAAACGTAACCTCAACAAATTTAAATGAATTAAAGTAATACAGAATGTGTTCGCTGACAACAATAGTATCAAAGTAGAAATCAGTATTGGAAAGATGATAGGAAACTCTCCAAACACTTGAAAACTAAAAGACACTTCTAAATAATCCATAGGTCTAAGAGGAAGTCTCAAAGGAAATAAAAAATACATTGGGCCGGCCCCATGGCTTGGTGGTTGGGTGCAAGCGCTCTGCTACTGGCGGCCCGGGTTTGGATCCCAGGCACGCACTGACGCACCGCTTGTCCAGCCATGCTGAGGTGGTGTCCCACATACAGCAACTAGAAGGATGTGCAACTATGACATACAGCTATCTACTGGAGCTTTGGGGAGAAAAAGGGAAGAAAAAGGAGGAGGATTGGCAATAGATGTTAGCTTAGGGCCGGTCTTCCTCAGCAAAAAGAAGAGAATTGGCATGGATGTTAGCTCAGGGATGATCTTCCTCAAAAAAAAGAAAAACATTGAAATGAATGGAAATAAAAATACAGTATATCAAATTTTTGGGACATAGCTAAAGCACTGCTGAGAAAATTTGTAGCACTGAATGCATACATTAGAAAAGAGGAAAAGTCTCAAATCAATAAACTCTCACTTCAAGGATCTAGAAAAAGAGCAAAAGAAACCCAAAGCTAACAGAGGGAAGAAAATAATAAAGATAAAAGCAGAAACCAATGAAATGCAAAATGGAAAAACAATAGGGAAAATCAATGAAACAAATAGCTGGTTATTTGAAAACATCAAAATTAGCAAACCTCTAGGAAGAATGACCAAAAGAGAGAGAAGACATCACAAATTATCAATATTAGGAATGAAATGGACTAACACCACAGATGCTGCAGACATTAAAAGGATAATAATGAAATATTATGAACAACTCTAAAAACATAAATTTGGCAACAAAATGGATCAATTCCGGGGCCAGCCTGGTGACACAAGCAGTTAAGTGCGCGCACTCTGCTGTAGCGGCCCGGGGTTCGCCAGTTCGGATCCCGGGCACTGGCTGACGCACCGCTTGGAAAGCCACATAAAGTGGAGGAAGATGGGCATGGATGTTAGCCCAGGGCCAGTCTTCCTCAGCGAAAAAAGAGGAGGATTGGCAGATGTTAGCAAAGGGCTGATCTTGCTCACACACAAAAAATAAATAAATAAATAAAAGAAAAAAAGAAAAAAAAATGGATCAATTCCTTGAAAAACACAAACCACAACTCATCCTATATGAAATAAATAAAGTTGCCTTATAACTATTAAGGAAATTGAATTCATAATTTGAAACCTCCAGGACCAGATGGTTTCACTGGAGAATTCTACCAAAAGTTAAAATAATAACTAACACTAATTCTGTACAATTTTTCAGGAAATAGAAGAGGAGGAAACACTTCATTTTATGAAGATAGTATTCCCTGCTACCAAAACCAGACAAACCGTACAAAAAAAACCCTACAGGTCAATATCTGTCATGAATATAGACACAAAAATTCTAAAAAAATGTTAGCAAATAGGATTCAGCAATATATAAAAGGAATTATATACCATTATGAAGTGAGGTTGATTCCAGAGTTTCAAGGCTATTTCAACATTAGAAAATTAATCACTGCATTCCACCATATTCATAGTCTGAAGAAGATAAAGCACAGCAAAAGCATTTGACAGAATTCAACACCAATTCATGATAAAACCTCTCAGAAAATATGAATAGAGGGAACTTCCTTAACCTGATAAAGGCTAATATTATATGTAATGGTGAAAGACGAAATGCTTTCACCCTAAGATTGGGAACAAGTCAAGGAGGTCTGCTTTCACCACTCTTATTAACATAGAGCTGGAAGTTCTAGACAGTGCAATAAGGTAAGAAAAGGAAATACAAGGCATGTAGATCTGAAAGGAAGAAATAAATCTGCCCTTATTTGCAGATGACATAATTGTCTCTGTAGAAAATGTCAAGGAATATACAAAACTTGTAGAAAGAAAAAGTAAGTTAAACAAGATCACAGGATGCAAGGTAAATGTATAAAAATCAATTATATTTCTATATACTACTGATAAATGTATGGACACTGATATTAAAAGTCAGTACCATTTACAATTGCTTTTTAAAATGAAATACTTAGTGTAAATCTAACAAAACATATATAGGACTTACATGCTGGAAAGTAGACAGTGTTGATGAATGAAATAAAAAAAATCTTTATAAATGGAGAGACTTACTGTGGTCATGGCCTGTAAGACAACATAATTAAGATGTCAGTTCTTCCCAGATTGATATAAAGGTTGAATGTAATTCCTATCAAAATCCCAGATTTTTTTTAGATATGGGCAAGACTATTCTAAAATTTATATGGAAAGGCAAAGGAACTAGAATAGCTAAAACAATTTTGGAAGAGAATAAAATGGGAAGAATCAATATACTTGATTTCAAGACTTACTCTATAGCTACATTAATCAAAATGTGTGTGGTGTTGGTAGAAGGATAGACATATAGATCAATGGAATGGAATAGAGAACCCAGAAATAGACCCATCCAAATATGCCTAACTAATTTTTGACAAAAGTGCAAAATCAATTCACTGGAGGAAGGGTAGTCTTTTCAACAAATCATGTTAGAGCAATTGGACATCCATAGGCAAAAACATGAACCACAACTTTAGTCTCGTACCTTATACAAAAATTAACTCAAAATTAACTCAAAATGGATCACAGACTTAAATGTAAAGTGTAAAGCTACAAAACATTAAGAAAAAAAAAAAAAAAACAGGAGAAAATCTGCAGGACCTAAGGTCAAGTAAAGAGCTCTTGAACTTAACACCAAAACATGAGCCATAAAAGAAGAAAAAACCTGATGAATTGGACTTCATCAAAATTAAAAACTCTTGCTCTGTGAAAGACTGTGTTAAGAGGATGAAAAGACAAGCTACAGAGTGAGAGAAAATATTTGCAAACCGTGATCTGACAGAGTACTAATGTCTAGAATATATAAAGAACTCTCAAAACTCAACAGTAAAAAAACTCCAAACAATCCAGTTAGAAAACAGGCAAAAGACATGAAGAGAAATTTCACCACCAGGATATACAGATAGCCTATAAGTATATGAAAAAGTGTTCAATATTATTAGTCATTAGGGAAATGCAAATCAAAACCACAATGAGATATCACTACACACCTATCAGAATGGCTAAAATATAAAAAATAGTGAAAATATTAAATGCTGACAACGTTGGATCACCGATGATACATTGCTGGTGGGAATGTCAAATGTCAAAATTCTGGTGGAAATTTTGAATGACAATCTAGAAAGCAGTTTGGCAATTTCTTTAAAAACTAAACAAACCACCATATGATCCAGCAGTTGCACTCCTGTGCATTTATCCCAGAAAAATGAAGACTTATTCACACAAAACCAGTACGTGATTGTTTATAGGACCGTTATAGTAAAAAACTGGAAACCACAGATGTCCTTCCATGGGTTAAACAAACTGTGGTACATCCATACCATAAAATGCTACTCAGCAATAAAAACGAACAAACCACTGGTAGAGGGCTATCCCCGTTGGCCTAGTGGTTAAGTTTGGCGTGCTCTGCTTCGGCAGCCTGGGTTTGGTTCTGGGCGTGGACCTATACCACTCATCTGTCAGTGGCCATGCTGTGGCAGCGGCTCCCATAAAGGAAAAAAGAGGAAGATGGGCAACAGATATTAGCTCAGGGCAAATCTTCCTCAGCAAAAAAGCAAACAAAAAATAAAACCCTGGTGCATACAACAATCTCGTTGGATCTCCAGAGAATTATGCTGAATGAAAAGGCCAATCCTAAAAGGTTACATACTGTATGATTCATTTATATAACATTTTTTAAATGACAAAGCATAGAAATGGAGAACAGATTAGTGGTTGCCTGGTGTTAAGGAGGCAGAGGGTAGTGGAGGTGGCTATAAAAGAGTAATGTGGGTTAAAAGGGTAACAGGGCATCCTGTGGTGAGGGAAATGTTCTATATCTCTACAGTATCAATGTCAATATCCTGGTTGTGATATTTTACTATGTAATTATGCAAGATGTTACTATCAGGAAAAACTGGGGTACAAGATAGCTGTTTGTATTATTTCTCATAAGTGCATGTGAATCTGAAATTACCTCAAAATAAAAACTTTAATTTGAGATATTAAATTTATTCTTAAAGGAGAAAAAACATCTTTGGTAGTGAGAAGAGTCACAAAACCCAACACCATCAGGATGCTATAATGATAGAGCATCACTGTCTGCTCAAGAGGGAAAGAAGGCACACAAATTGAGTTAGCGTAAAGCCACCCCTCCTCTGCACAGAGCCCACAAATTAGACCGAAAGCTGTAAAAACAGAAAAAAAAATTATTTTTGGAAACCATGGGTACCCTCTGCAATATAGAGTCTGTCATCTTCCCCTGGATTCTTCTTCAGAGAGACTACTTCATGCAGAGAACTTCTTCTATCCAACTTATTACGAGTTAAGCTGTATAAAAGAAAGTTTCCTCTTTGCTAGCGGGAGTTTGTTAACAGTGCATAAGTCTTCTCATAAGGTGAAAGAGGGCTCGGACCACTTCATTTTTGAAACTTTGTGTGTATTAAAAAATGAACACATTCCCAAATGATTACAAAAATGTTTGATTACAGTATATTTTGAAGGTCTGTCTTTAATAAGTTGGTTCTCTTGATGAACATAAAAAGATTAAAAACAAATGAATTAAATATCCAATGCAAGAAGTTAGAAAAATAACAGAACCTCCAAGAATGTAAAAAGAAAGGTATAATTAAGATAAGAACAAAAATTAATGAAGTGGAGCTGGGTATTTATCCAAAGAACTTGAAAACACCAATGCGTAAAGATACATGCACCCCTGTGTTCATTGCAGCGTTATTCACAATAGCCAAGACTTGGAAGCAACCTAAGTGCCCATCAAAGGACGAATGGATAAAAAAGATGTGGTATATATACACAATGGAATACTACTCAGCCAAAAGAAACGATGAAATCCAGTCATTTGTGACAACCTGGATGGACATTGAGGGTATAATGCAAAGTGAAATAAGTCAGAGGGAGAAGGTCAAATACCGTATGATCTCCCTCTTTAAGAAGTAGATAATAAAAACAACAAACAAACACATAGAGACAGAGATTGGATTGGTGGTTACCAGAGGGGAAGTGGGGAGGGAGGAGGGTGAAAGGGATAATTCGGCATATGTGTGTGGTGATGGGTTGTAATTAGTATTTGGGTGGTGAACATGATGTAATCTATGCAGAAATAGAAGTATAATGATGTACACCTGAAATTTATACAATGTTATAAACCAATGTTACTGCAATAAACAAAAAATTTAAAAAAAAATTAATGAAGTGGAAAATAAGCACTAGAAAGGATCAACAGGGCCGGCCCCATGGCTTAGCGGTTAAGTGCGCGCTCCGCTACTGGCGGCTCGGGTTCTGATCCCGGGCATGCACCGACACACCGCTTCTCTGGCCATGCTGAGGCTACATCCCACATACAGCAACTAGAGGGATGTGCAACTATGACATACAACTATCTACTGGGGCTTTGGGGAAAAAAAAGGAGGAGGATTGGCAATAGATGTTAGCTCAGAGCTGGTCTTCCTCAGCAAAAAGAGGAGGATTAGCATGGATGTTAGCTCAGGGCTGATCTTCCTCACGAAAAAAAAATATAAAAAAAAGAATAAAAAAAAAAGAGAAAGGATCAACAAAACAAAAACCACTTAGAAGACTAACAAAATAGACAAACTTATGGCATAATTGAGCCAAAACAAAACAAAGAAGACAAATAATGTTAGGAAGAAAATGGGACTTTACTATAGATAGAGTATAGTTTTGAAAAGTATAAAAAGAATATTAAAGATTCTGGAAAGATAGCAGAGTAGGAAGCACCAGGAATCTGTCTCTCCCCCTACGCAGCAATTGCACTGGCAGAATCTGTCTCATAAAACTATTTTGGAACTCTGGAGAAGGCTTGCAACTTCCAGGGGAAGATGTGGATGGCAAATTGTGATTAATTTTGGTCAATTTCAGATCTTAGTACAGTAGCAAAACCCATCCCCCACCTTCCAGACATGTGACAGGGAGCTGTGTGTGTGTTCCTCTGGCAGCTTGCACACAGCTTGCAGGAGTAAGAGTGGGCAAAAAGGACCCTGTCCTCTAAATGTCAGGGATCTGTGCTCTGATTGCAGATTGCTGCTTCTGATCACAGAGGTGCACAGGTGATCAAAGAGGTGATCAGCAATTGTTGCACCTCCCTCCATTGTTGCAAGCCCCTTCCCCTCTGGTTGAAGAGGCTACCAGGGGATTTAACGGGAATGCAGATATCTGTTTGAGATCTTGATTTCATTTCCTTTGGATAAATATCCCAAAGTGGGATTGCTGGGTCATATTTTAGTTTTATTTTTAATTTTTTGAGGAACCTTCACACTATTTTCCATAGTGGCTGTTCCAATTTACCATTTCCACCAACAGTGCACAAGGGTTCCCTTTTCTCCACATTCTCGCTAAGACTTGTTCTTTCTTGTATTTTTGATGATAGCCATTCTGATAGGTGTGAGGTGATATCTCATGGTGGTGTGGTTTGCATTTCTCTGATGATTCATGATGCTGAGCATCTTTTCATGTACCTTTTGGCCACTTGTATGTCATCTTTGGGAAAATGTCTATTCAGTTCCTTTCTGCCATTTTTTAATTGGATTGTTTGTTTTTTTGCCATTGAGTTGCATGAGTTCCTTATATATTTTGGATATTAACCCCTTATCAGATAGTTGGTTTGTAAATATTTTCTCTCATCCTGTAGGTTGCCTTTTCATTTTGTTGATTGTTTCTTTTGCTGTGAAGAAGTTTCTTGTTTTGATGTAATCCCACTTATTTATTTTTGCTTTTGTTGCTTGTGCTTTTAGTGTTATATCTACAAAAATCATTGTCAAAACTTATGTATAGGAGCTTTTCCCCTGTTTTCTTCTAGGAGTCTTACAGTTTCAAATCTTATGTTTTAAGTCCTTAATCCATTTTGAGTTAATTTTTGTGAGTGGTATAAGATAAGGGTTCAATTTAATTTTTCTGCATGTGATTATTTATTCGCCATTTATTGAAGAAACTGTCCTTTCCCAATTGTGTATTATTGTTTCCCGTGTCAAATATTAGCTGACTGTATATGCAAGAATTTATTTTTGGGCTCTTGAATCTGTTCCATTGGTCTATGTATCTATTTTTATGCCAGTACCATACTGTTTATTGTATTGTTGTCTATTTCTCCCTTCAGATCTGTTAGTATTTGCTTAATATATTTAGGTGCTCCAATGTTGGGTGCATATATATTTATGATCCTTATATCTTTTTGATGATTTAACCCCTTTATCATGATATAATGACCTTCTTTGTCTCTTGTTACTATTTTTGGCTTAAAGTCTATATTTTCTGATGTATGTATAGCTACCCCTGCTCTCTTTTAGTTTCCACTTGTGTGGCATATCTTTTACTATCCCTTTGATTTGAGCCTATGTATGTCCTTAATGCTGAAGTGAGTCCCTTTAGGCAGCACATATTGTGTCTTGTTTTTTTTTTTTTTATCCATCCAGCCACTCTATACCTTTTGATTGGAATATTTCATCCTTTCACATTTACAGTAATTATTGATAAGTAAAGACTTACTAATGCTATTATTGCTTTCTGGTTTTTTGTAGTTCCTTGTTCCTTTCTCCCTCTCTTGTTGCCTTCCTTTGTGAAGTGATGATTTTCCATAGTGGTATGTTTTGATTTCCTTCCCTTTATCTTTTGTGAATCTATTTTTGTTTTTTTGTTTTGTGGTTACTATGAGGCTTACATAAAATATCTTATATATATATATATAACAGTCTATTTTACACTGATAACTTGACTTTGATCACATGCAAAAACTCTATCCCCCTTTTATGTTTTTGATGTCACAATTTACCTCTTTTTATGTTATGTATTCATTATCAAATTATTGTAGCTATAGTTATTTTTTATACTCTTGTCCTTTAACCCTGATACTAGAGTTAAGTGGTTAACACACCACCATATTATACTATTAGAGTATTCTGAATTTGACTATATACTTACCTTTACCAGTATGTTGTATATTTTCATATGTTTTCATGTTACTAATTGGAGTCTTGTCATTTCAGCTTGGAGACCTCATTTCAGCATTTCTTTTAAGTGAGTCTGGTGATGATTAACTCCCTCAGCATTTTTTTTTTGAATGGGAAAGTCTTTCTCTCTCCTTCATTTCTGAAGTACAGCTTTGCTGGATAAGGTATTCTTGGTTGGCATGTTTTTTTCATTCAGCACTTTGAATATGTCATCTCACTGTCTCCTGGCCTGTAAGGTGTCTGCTGAGAAATTTGATCATAGCCTTATAGAAGTTCCTTTGTAAGTTACAAGCTTCTTTTCTCTGGCTGCTTTTAAGATTTTTTTTTGGCTTTGATTATTGACAGTTTTATTGTGGTGTGTCTTGGAGAGAATCTTTTTAAGTTGAGTTTATTTGGTGACATATGAAGTTCATGACTTGGATATCCATATCTTTTCCCAAATTTGGGAAGTTCTCAGCCATTATTGCTTTACATAAGCTTTCTCCCCCTTCCCCCTTCTTCTCCTTCTATAAATCCAATATTTTGTAAATTTATATCTTTTGATAGTATCCCATAGATCACATAGGCTTTCTTCACTCTTTTTCATTCTTTTATCTTTGTTCTCCTCTAACTGGATAATTTCAAAGTTTCTATCTTCTAACTCACAGATTCTTTCTTCTGCTTGATCCATTCTTCTGTTGATGTTCTCTACTGCATTTTTTCCTCCATTTTATTCATTGTATTCTTCAGCTCCAGAATTTCTGTTTGGTTCTTTTTTTATGATTTCTATCTCTTTGTTAAACTTCTCATTTTGTTTGTGGATTATTATCCTAATTTCCTTGAATTGTCTTTCTGTGTTTTCTTGTAGCTCATTGAGTTTCCTTAACTCAATACTAAAATAGGTATTTTGAATTCTTTATTGGGTAATATGCAGATCTGCATGTCTTGGGGATCAGTTACTGGAAGATTATTGTGATCCTTTTGTGATGTCATTTTTCCTTGATTTTTCATACTCCTTGAGGTTTTGTGTTGTGGTCTTTGCATTTGAAGTAGCAGTCACCTCCTCCAGTCTTTACTAACTGCCTTCAGGAGAGAAATACCTTCCATTTGCCCTTCTAGGGATTCTGAGACTTTCTCAAACCTGCTGTGGATGTGCAAGCTCCATACTTCTTGCTTTTTTGTGGCAGAATTCTTAAGATTGTATGCATTCTCTCAGTCCTGCAAACCACCAGACTGAGTGCTGATAGCCTCCTTTTTGTTTTCTCAAGGGTAGTGCTAAAGTTCAAATTTGTGTTATCTCCCTGGCCCACAGATTCAGGCCAGCTTTTTGCATGTACTCACCAGCCATCTGCCAAAGCTCACTCTTGCAGCTGCTGTTGAGAGAGTGCACAGGAAGTCAGCCACTGGCTGGGGGTGTGTTTGGGTGAGGCACGTGGAGTGCTAGGAGTGCCTGTGGGCCAGTTGGGGTGATCCACAGGCAAGGCATCCCCTGTGGCTGGTGAGCGGTCTTCTTGATGGAATCCATGATGCAATTAGGAGGATCCACATACCTTTAATGCTGTCTGAGAATCCTATATACTGCTCTCCCTGATTCTTCCTGCCCCCCAGGTCATGCAGCTCATGATTCAGTACTCAAAATTGGCCTGTTTAGCAGCATCCCACATAGCTGGGGAAACAGGTGCTCATTCACACACTTTCACTTTCCCCCACAGGAGAAATCATGGGCCAAGAAGGTATCTTTGGTCCTGAGCTATGCTGCCTTGGGGGATGCAAATAAAGTCAAACTGTTCCTCTTACCCTATCCTCTGCATCCAAGCTCATGTTTTTTTGCTCCAACAGTGTGTTGGAACTTCTCTGCTGGAAACCTATACTTCCACAAAGGCTCTCTTGTCTGTGGGTGATTGTCTAAGACAGTGTTTTACAGGTGCACCCAGACTGCAGCTGAGAGTGACTGGAGCTATGCAAGGATTCCCACTTTCACTATTTCTTTTCAACATAATACTAAAAGTTCTAGCAGAGCAATTAGTCAAGAAAAAGAAACAAAAGGCATTCAAATTCGAAAGGAAGAAGTAAAATAATCTCTGTTGCAGATTATATGATTCTATGTGTAGAAAACCTTAAAGATTGCACACACACACAAAAAACCTGTTAGAATAAATGGATTCGGTAAAGTAGCGGGATACAAATTCAGAATACAAAAATAAGTTGCATTGCTATATACTAACAATGAACAATATGAAAAGTAAATTAAAAATCAGTTCCATTTACAATAGCATCAAAAGAAATAAAATACTTAGGAATTAACTTAACCAAGAAGATGAAAGACTTGTACAATGAAAACTACAAAACATTGCTGAAAGAAATTAAAGATACAAATAAATTGAAACACATCCATGTTCATGGATTCGAAGACTGAATATCATTAATATGTCAGTATTACCCAAAGCAATCTATAGATTCAATGCAATTCCTATTAAAATTCCAATGATATTTTTTTGCAGAAATGAAAAACTCATCCTAAAATTTATATGGAATCTCAAGGAACCCCAAATAGCCAAAACAATCTTGAAAAAGTTAAAGGTCTCACACTTCCTGTTTCCAAGCTTACTACAAAGCTACAGTAATCAAAACAGTGTGGTATTGGCAGAAAGAGAGACATATAGAACAATAGAATAGAATAGAGAGCCCAGAAATAAACCTTTATATATATGACCAAATGATTTTTGACAAGGGTGCCAAGACCATTCAAGGGGGAAAGGTCTTTTCAACAAATGGTGCTAGTAAAATGGATATCTACATGCTAAAGAATGAAGTTGGACCCTTACCTAACATCATAGTCAAAAATTACATGTAAGACCTAAAACAATAAAACTCTTAAAAGAAAATAAAGGACAAAATTTCATGGCATTAGATTTGGTAATGATTTCTTGGATATGATACGAAAGGCACAGGTAACAAAAGAAAAAAAATAGAAAAATTGAACTTCATGAAAATAAAAAATTTTATGCATCAAAAGATACTATCCACAGAGTAAAAAGGCAACCCACATAATGGGAGAAAATATGTACAAATCATATATCTGATAAGGGACTAATATCTAGAACGTATAGAGAACAACTAAAACTCGACAACAAAAAACCAAACAACCTGTTTCAAAAATGGCCAAAGGACTTGAATAGACATTTCTCCAAAGATCTACAAATGGCTGATAAGCACATGAAAAAATGCTCAACATCACTATCAGGGAATTGCAGACCCAAACTACAATGAGATACCACCTCATGCCCTTTAGGATGGCTTCTATCAAAAAAACAAAACAACAAGTGTTGGCAAGGATGTTCCAAGGACAAATTGGAACCCTTGTGCACTTTGGTGGGAATGTAAATCAGTACAGTCACTATGGAAACTGGTGGTTCCTCAACAAATTAAAAATAGAATTACCATTATGACCCAGCAATTCCACTCCTGGGTATATACCCAAAGAATGGAAGGCAAGGTCTCTAAGAATTATTTGTACCCCCAAGTTCATAGCAGCATTATTCACAGTAGCTAAAGTGTGGAAGCAACCCAAGTACTCATCAACGGGTGAATGGATAAGCAAAATGTGGTATATACATAGGATGGATTATTATTCAGCCTTAAAATGGAAGGAAATTCTGACGTATTCTACAACATAGATGAACTTGGAGGTCATTAAGCTAAGTGACTGGCATAAAACAGACACCATGTACTTCCACTTATATGAGGTACCTAGAATAGTCAAATACATAAGGACAGAAAGTATCCTTGTGGTTGCCAGGGGGAGGGGAGAATGGTGAGTTATTGTTTAATAGGTAGAGAGTTTCAGTTTTAGAAGATGAAGAGAGTTATGGAGATGGTTGGTGGTGATGTTTGCACAGAAATGTGAATGTATTTAATACCACTGGACTGTACACTTAAAAGTGGTTAGGATGGTAAATTTTATGTAATGTGTATTTTACCACAGTTGAAAAAAGACATAAAAAATAATATTATGCCATTTCTTTTGAAAACTTAGATAAAATGGACAATTTCTTAGAAAAATAAAAATGGGAAAAATCTAAAGAAATGGAAGGAGAACCTATAGAGTAAAAGAGACTTAAGAGACATTAACTAAGCACAATGTGTAGACCTTATTTGTATCCTGATTCAAACACACTGAAGAAAATGCTGTTGAGAGACATGAAATTGAACAAAAAGAAAGGCATACCATATTCTTAAGACAGAAATGCTCAACATTATAAAGATGTCGTTTTCCCTAAGTTTATCTATAAATTTAATGTGATCTCTATAAATCTGCCAACATTTTTTTAAATTAGAGTTCTTACAGAAAAAAGTTTGTTTTTGTTTTTTTTTGTGAGGAAGATTAGCCTTGAGCTAACATCCGTGCTAATCCTCCTCTTTTTGCTGAGGAACACCGGCTCTGAGCTAACATCCACTGCCTAATCCTCCTCCTTTTTTACCGCCAAAGCCCCCCAGTAGATAGTTGTACGTCATAGTTGCACATCCTTCTAGTTGCTGTATGTGGGACAGGGCCTCAGCATGGCCGGAGAAGCGGTGCGTCGGTGCGTGCCCAGGATCCGAACCCGGGCTGCCAGTAGTGGAGCGCTCACACTTAACCTCCAAGCCACGGGGCCGGCCCCCAGAAAAAAGTTTTTAAAGTAAGAATAATCAGGAATTTCTGAAAAGAAGTTTAATGAGCAGTTATTAGTCCTTCTTGATAGTATAAAACCGCAATAAAACAATATGGTACTTGGACATGCATAGACTTACAGATCATTGGGACAGACTAGAAGGTCCAAATACAGTCAAAAATACTTCTAATAAGTTAAGATGACATTTCACGTCAGTAGGGAAAAAGATGGACTATGTAATCAATGATGTGGGGACACCTAGGTAGCTATCTGGAAAAAAAACATAAGTAAGTATCTCAAAATTATACCAGAATAAATTCTAGATGGATAAAATATGTGTACAAAATTAAGCCATGTAAGTAGCGTAAGAATTCATGGAATTTAAATAAATAATCAGAGTATTTTGCAAATGCAGAAGCCACAGAAGAAAAAAATAATACATTTTACATAAGGAACTATAAAAAGATAAGCCAAAACTGGGATACGATTTGCAATTTATTTCTATACAAAAAGCAAATTTCCCTTTAAAGAGCTCCTATATATCAATAAGAAAAACACCAAGAATCTAATGGACAAATGCACAAAACATATGAAAGAGATATGAAAATTTCATATAAAAGGAAATATAACTGGTCCTTAAACGTATGGAAGATGTTCAACTTCACTTTAGTAAGAGAAATAAAATTATGCTGAGATGCCATTTTCATGATTACAAAGATCACAGAGTTTGATAACATACCATGGTAAGTATGTTATCAAATTGTATTATCTTTGCCAGAAATGCTGAAAATGAATCTAAGTTTTCAGGAAACAAGGATTGAGAAACAAATTAAACACCATAAGAAAAAAAAAAGACCAATCCAGAAGACAGACATTCTGGATAACAACTGGCCTGATGATTTCAACAAATCAGTGTCATAGGAAAAAAAAAAGTATGTGGGAGGAAGGACTGTTCTAAATGGAAAAGAAACAAGAAACATGACAACCAAGTGCAACATGTAGTATTTGATTGGATCCTGGTTTGAAAAAACCAGCTACAAAATAAATTTTGGGATAATTGAGAAATGTTCAGTGTAGACTCGGCATTAGATGAACTAAGGAATTATATTTAATGCTATTATCACAACTTGCTGGATGTGATAAAGGTGTTGTGATTATGTAGGAAAATGCCTTATTTTGGGTTTGTATACTTGAGTCTTTAGGGGTAAAATGCCATGATGTCTGTAATTTACTTGCAAGTATTTCAGCAAAGAAGAATAGATGAAGCAAATATGACAATATGTTAACTATCGTTAAATCTAGGTGATGGTTATATGGATATTTATTGTACTATCTCTCTACTTTTGTGTATTTGAATTTTTCATAATAAATGTTAAGCACATACACAGAATAATGGTGCAGTGAAAACCCTGGTACATACCTTGCATGCTCGGTAAATGACTCCAAGGTCTGCTAAGCCCTATGCTAGGCAATATTGGAACATCTAGAAGGTGTTTTTCAAACTGCAGATTGTGACTTTTTAGTCGTTCCTAAAATTGGTTGAAGGAGATCATGACCAGTAATTTCTTATACATGAAATAGAATAGAAAATACCTAAGCGTTTTAAGCTAGTAAGGATGAATAGTACATGAAACTTTGTTATATGTATCAGTTACTTTTATACAAATGTGTGTGCGTGCTTATGATGTAAAATTCATTTTTGATTATAACCTACATGCAAAAAGTTTAATAAGTCGCTGAGATGGTCCAGTATTTTATACCAGAACTCACCAAAAATAGTACCTTCTTGAGTTTCAAATTCATTCTCTTAACTTAAATTTCTTTGACAATGCTTTGCTTGCTGTACCTTGGTTATCTGATGGATGAGCTAGACATGTTATTTTCTTTGTTTTGATTTTTCTAGTAACTGTGATTGCAGTTTTACCAAAAGAAAAGAAACAGAAAGATGAGAAGACCTTAATTCTTGGTCAAGCCGTGGTGGACCTTCTTCCTTTACTAGAAGGTCAGATATGTGATTTGCTTAAAAGCAGAAATAGAAAAGCTCATAAAATTTAGCTCCAGAGAAGCGCAAAAAGTCAGCCTCAATGAATTTGAGGGATTTGATGAAAAGATGAGCACATTTATCTCTGCCTAACCCTTCCTTTGGCTTTACTTGGTCTTCTTTTCACAGGAGAGAGTTCATTTGAAATGATGGTCCCATTGCACGCGGTGCCAGGCTCACCTTTAGAACCTCTTCGATCAGGTGTTAAGGTAATCAGAGTTTTAACTCTCAACACTTTAGCCTGCCATTCAGTCTAACAAGTCTGTCTGCTATTAAGTTTCAATTCAATTGAGTCCAATTCATCAAGCACCTTCTTTCCACAGGCACACATAGTGCTAGGTTCTGAGAAACAAAGATAAATAAGGCAGAGTCCTACTTTAGGAGTGCATAATCTACATATTATGGATTAAAATCTAGTGTGATTAAATGGTGGGGTCGGCCACGTGGGCACAAAGTAGGTATTGGTTACTTTCCCTGGGGGTAGATATAGAGAAGGCTTAACCATGGAAATGCCTCTTGAGCTATGTCCTGCTGGATTAAATTAGATATTACATGAATGCACCCAACACACTTTCTGGCATGGTAGCCTGCCTCTGGTTATTGGAGGAGGGGAAGCATGAATGGGTAGGCTGTGCCACTGGTTTGTCTTCTGGGCTGTTTCCCATTTCTTCTGGGGATCAGTAGCTTCTTGGGGCACTGCTTTGCCACTCTGCTACAAGTGCACTCACTCTCAGCAGATACCATAGCTGCCTTCTGTTTTGCACAAGTAAAGGAGAGAGCAGGGCCCAATTGATCCAACTATTCCAAATGCAGTTCCCTAATTAACCATTGTTGTAGGTCCCTTCCTGCTTCTTGCTAATTCTGACCTTGGAGCTGCCACAATCCATTATTTTAGGATGTGGTTGGTTTCTTCTAGTTTTGTTTTTTTGTAGATCTGATTTAATTTGCTTTCTGTCTTTCAAGGATTCCTAAAAATATGTAGTCCAGTGATGGTAATTCTTGTTTTCCAGGGCTATTACAGCATTATCGTTTTATTGGATATAAAGATATCATTTATTATCTTTCTGTCATTCCATGTGATTTATGCTGGAAAGAGCTATATGTTTGAGCCAGTCTGCCTTCCTTGGTCCAGTCTGCCAGCCTATGTACTGTTGATTTTCCTTAGATACCTACAGAAGAAAAGTTAGTCAAATGGATTGTCAGTCCTCATGATCTTTGCTCATAATATTCCTGTGCTTGCTTATTTTATATACTCAAGAAAACAATATGTGACAGTTAATTTGCATTTGCTTGAGAGTGCTCACTAATTATATATTTAAGCATCTACACTGGTTATTGTCAAAACTCAGAGACTAAAATCATATAAACCTGTACTTGGAAAGGAGATTCCAATTCATCTTCCAGTATTCCCTGTCTTGATTGAGTAATACAAGTTAGAAACCTTAGGGACATTTTCCTTATCCTCTCAGAGACATATTGACCGGAGATGTCACATTCTTCAATGCTTCTCTTTCTTAAAATCTTTCCTCCCTTTGGTGTTCTGATTTCCTGCTCACTGACTGTACTTTCTCAGGTTCCTGAACCGGATCTCTTTCCTCTGTCTGTCCCTTAAGTATGAATGTCTGTCCTTGGCTAACCTCTTCGTTTGTGTTTATACTCCTGGGGCGGGGGGTCATCCATGATTTTAACAGTCACCAGTATGTTGAAGACTTCTAATTCAACAGCTTCAGCCCAGACTCCTCTCCTGAATTCCAGAATGTCAAACTTTACAACCACCTACTGGATTTCTCTATAATGATGTCCCATAGGCACCTAAAACTCAACATTCTAAAACTGAACTCAGTATCCTCCCTTTAACTTATTCTTCATTTTATTTTAGTTATTTTGACTAGTGGTATCACATCCCTGTGAAATCATAGAACATACGTAGAACCTAGGTTACATCCATGACTGCTCCCTCAGACCCTAACTACAACTAATCACTAAATCTGTCTTTCACCAAATCCAGCTTTTTCTATCTCCTAAGTACCTTTGGACTCTCTCTTCTTAGCTTCATTGCTATTCTTTATTGCCTTATAGTCTCTCACCTGGAATATTACAAGTAGCCTTGTAACTGCTGTTGCCTTCTTCCAGTTCAGAGTGACTTAAAAGTGAATATGATCACATCTCTTCCCTTGCTTTTAGTACTGTGTGGTTCATGGATTCACCCACTGCTTACATGTTAAGGTCCAGATTCTTTAGCAGGCATGCAACAACTTTTATGATAGGAGCCTGTCCCTTGTTCAATCTCATCTCTCAGCGCTCCCTCCTTGTGCATTATGCTCTAAAATACATGAACTGAATACACAATGCTATTTCAGTCCCCTTTTATATAAACTCTTCTTTTTGTCCAGAATTATTTTCTCTTTTCTTCCTCTGCTTATCCAGATTGCAAACTCCTATTTATCTTGTGCAAGTCAATTCACATGTCACCATCTCTTACTCCTCCCCACTCCAATAATTAATTATTCACTTCCTCCTGGGTCCCCCTTGACTAGGGCATTTTGTACAAGTCTCTATTATAGCATTTATCATAAATAATGGAATTATAATGTGAATTCCATGATGAAAGAGGCCACGTCATCTTCATCTTTATATTCTTTGTGCTGTAGTAAAGTGCCTGGCATATAATTAGCAATCAATACACATTTTAAACCAACCTACCTTTTTAATGTATCCTGTGTGACAATGTCAGAGATATAGACATATATGTCTATATGTCTGTATATGGGTATATACATATATATTTGAAAAAGTATTTTCTTATTAAAAAGCACTGCATTTACCAAATCAGAATTACTATTGGAGACATAACTTGGGAATTTCCCATTATTAGGATACTTAATTCTTTAAAAATAATATTAATTATTCTTATTAATGTTGATTCCTAAGAAATAAAATGAAAATGAACAAATTTTTTTCTCCTCTCCAATTAAAAAAAACACTGGCTGTCTTGACTACCCTACTTGGATACATCGCTAACATCAAATATGGCAGCCCTTCTAAAAAATTCATTCCTAGAGCTTGTTCATGCTGCCAAAAATACTTTCTCATCTTTGAAAAATAGAAATATATTGAAGAATATGTTTTTCAAATATTTAATTAAAAAATCTAAAAGTTTTTTTAAACAGCACTACATTTAAATTACAAAAATAATCATAAAATATAGACTAGCAAAAAAAGCACCTCAATCTCACTCACTCCCTTACAAATACTATTAACATTTCAGTATAGAACCCTCCAATTCCTCTTCTATATGTCTTTGTACACATACTTGACCTCAGTATGTTAGAGGGGAAGGGCTCTAGCTTAGGGATAAGGTTTTGTTCTTGGCTTTTTCTCTAACTCATGGGACCTAAAGAAAGTTATTTGAATCTCCCATATGGAAATAATTAAACTTGACCTTCTTCCTTTGAACAGTCATATGAGATTAAAATGAGATAATGCAAAAAAAGGGAGGCCTCTGGTGTTTTCAAAATGCTGCATAATTTTGTTCTTTTCTAGCAGTGCAGTCTTGAAGTTAAAGTATTTGTGTCGGAGCCCTTATTGACCCCAGCCCAGATCTCAGGAGGCAGTCTGCTGAAGGTCACATTGGAAGCTGCCTACTCTGTGCCTGAATCCTTCATTCTACTAGGGCCTGTGCATAACTACATGGTTGGTCTGCAAGTTCCATCTGTTGGAGAGGTAAAGCCATACAGCCAGATATTTATGTAGATTTAAACACCCATATGGCCATCTTTTCCTTATGTGCTAACATTTCATTCAAAGCAAGCTCTGTTAATGGCTGAGATTTATTTTAGGCTTAAAAAAATAAAGCTTACTTCTGTTTTATATGTAGATGTTTATATTTATAGTTTACATATTACATATACATTACATATAATTTATATAAGTAAATACATATTTATAGTGGAAAATATGTAAAACATTTTAAAACTGACAACTTTTGAATGTATTTCTACACAAATTATTTTTATGCACATATTTTGTGGATCTTGTATAATGTACTTTATTATACAAAACTTTCTCTTAATTCTAGGTTATTTTCTTAGTCCAAATTTCTATAGAATGGTTGTATATAGGTCTTTTGAGGCTCTTGATAGAGATTTCTAAATTGCCATTTTACATTTTCAGTATAGAACCCTCCAATTCCTCTTTGCCATTTTACATTCCCACCAGCAGCACACAAGCGTTCTAATTTCTCCACATCCTTGCCAACAACTTATTATTTTCTGTTTCTTGTTTTTTGATAATAGCCATCCTAATATGTGTGAAGTGGCATCTCCTTGTGTTTTTTTTTTTTTTTTAATTTTTTATTTATTTATTTTTCCCCTAAAGCCCCAAGCGATAGTTGTAAGTCATAGTTGCACATTCTTCTAGTTGCATTTCCCTAATGACTAATGATGTTGAGCATCTTTTCATGTGCTTATTGGCCATTCGTATATCTTCTTTGGGGAAATGTCTATTCAAGTCCTTTGCCCATTTTTGCATTGGGTTGTTTGTTTGTTTGTTTTTTGTGAGGAAGATTAGCACTGAGCTAACATCCATTGCCAATCCTCCTCTTTTTGCTGAGGAAGATTGGCCCTGGGCTAACATCCATGCCCATCTTCCTCTACTTTATATGGTATGCTGCAACAGCATGGCTTGACAAGTGATGTCAAGCCCGGGATCCGAACCTGGGAACCCCCGGCTGCCAAAGCGGAGTGCACGAACTTAACTGCTAAGCCACCTGGCCGGCCCTGGGTTGTTTGTTTTTTTGTTGGTAAGTTTTAGGAGTTCTCTATTCTAACTGTCAATCTCTTATCAGATATGTGATTTGCAAATATTTTCTCCCATTCCATGAATTGCCTTTTTTACTCTATTAGTGTCTTTTGATGCACAAAAGTTTTTAATTTTGATGAAATCTAATTTGTCCATTTTTCTTTTATCATCTGTGTCTTTGGTGTCATAACCAAGAAATCACTGCCAAATCCAATGTCATGAGGCTTTTCCTCTGTATTTTCTTCTGAGAGTGTTATGGTTTTAGCTTTTACATTTAGGCCTTTGATCCATTTTGAGATAATTTTTGTATGTGGTGTTAGGTAAGGGTCCAATTTCATTCTTTTGCAAGTGGATAATTAGTTTTCTCAGGACTCTTTGTTGAAAAGACTGTTCTTCTCAATCCATATACAATATACCATTGAATGGTCTTGGCACACTTAATTTTGACAATTTTTTCCAGCATTCTTATTGTTTTTATGGAGGCACAGATTTTTGGAAGTCCTTGCTTTGCCATTCTAGAAATGACCCTTTTTCATGAAAGTTTTCAAACTTAACCCAAAGAACTAGAATAGGTGAGTTATAGGGTGTACCAATTTTAACTTTGACTAGAGACTGCAAAACTGCTTTCCATAGTGTACCAATTTACACTTCTATCAACTATGTATGAGACTACCATTCCTTTCACAATACTGTCAACACTTGATATTTTCAGACTTTCATTTTGCTGATCTGTGGTTTAAAATGGCATCCTATTGTTTTGATGTATATTTCACTTATGATTAATTATATCTAGCTTGTTTTTATTTAAACGTTGGATTTTCTAATTTTCCTTTCTATATATTGCCTATTTATGTCTTAACCAATTTTCTATTGCAAGTATATTTTATATAAATTATAGATATGAAGTTGCCTATATTTTTAGCCATTTGTCAGATTCAAGTTTGTTTTTTTGTGTGTGTGTGAGGAAGATCAGCCCTGAGCTAACATCCAATGCCAATCTTCTTCTTTTTGCCAAGGAAGATTGGCCCTAGACTAACATCTGTGCCCATCTTCCTCTACTTTATATGGGATGCTGCCACAGCATGGCTTGACAAGCGGTGTGTGCCCGGGATCCAAACCTATGAACTCCGGGCTGCCAAAGCAGAGCGTGCGCACTTAACCACTGCACCGCCAGGCCAGCCCCTTAAGTTTGTTTTTTAAAAGGTACATCATGACTATTTGCAGATGACATGATTTTATATATAGAAAACCCTAAAGAATCCACCAAAAAACTTTTAGAAGTAATAAATGAATATGGTAACGTTGCAGGATACAAAATCAACATACAAAAATTAGTTGTGTTTCTATACACTAACAACAAAGCAGCAGAAAGAGAAATTAAGAATACAATCCCGTTTACAATTGCAACAAAAAGAATAAAATACCTAGGAATAAACTTAACCAAAAAGGTGAAAGATCTGTACACTGAAAACTCTAAAACATTGCCGAAAGAAATTGAAGAAGTCACAAAGAAATGGAAAGATATTCCGTGCTCTTGGCTTGGGAGAATTAACATAGTTAAGATGTCCAAGCTTCCTAAAGCAATCTATAGATTCAGTGCAATCCCTATCAAAGTTACAACAACATTTTTCACAAAAATAGAACAAAGAATCCTAAAATTTATATGGAACAACAAAAGACCCCGAATAGCCAAAGGAATCCTGAGAAAAAAGAACAAAGCTGGAGGTATCACACTCCCTGATTTCAAAATATACTACAAAGCTATGGTAACCAAAACAGCATGGTACTGGCACAAAAACAGACACACAGATCAATGGAATAGAATCGAGAGCCCAGAAATAAATCCATACACCTATGGGAAGCTAATTTTTGACAAAGCAGCCAAGAACATACAATGGAGAAAGGACAGTCTCTTCAACAAATGGTGCTGGGAAAACTGGACAGCCACATGCAAAAAAATGAAAGTAGACCATTATCTTACACCATACACAAAAATTAACTCAAAATGGGTTAAAGACTTGAACGTAAGACCTGAAACCATGAAACTTCTAGAAGAAAACATGGGAAGTACGCTCTTCGACATTGGTCTTAGCAACATATTTTCAAGCACCATGTCTGACTGGGCAAGAGAAACAATAGAAAAAATAAACAAATGGGGCTACCTCAAACTAAAAAGCTTCTGCACAGCAAAGGAAACCATCAAAAAAATGAAAAGACAACCTAACAATTGGGAGAAGATATTTGCAAACCATATATCTGATAAGGGGTTAATCTCCAAAATATATAAAGAACTCATACAGCTCAACAACAAAAAACTAACAACCCAATTAAAAAATGGGCAAAAGACCTGAACAGACATTTCTCCAAAGAAGATATACAGATGGCCAAAAGGCACATGAAAAGATGTTCAACATCATTAACTATTAGGGAAATGCAAATCAAAACTATAATGAGATATCACCTCACACCTGTCAGAATGGCTATAATTAACAAGACCGGAAACAACAAGTGTTGGAGAGGATGTGGAGAGAAGGGAACTCTCATACACTGCTGGTGGGAGTGCAAACTGGTGCAGCCACTATGGAAAACAGTATGGAGATTCCTCAAAAATTAAGGATACAACTACCATAAGATCCAGCTATTCCACTGCTGGGTATTTATCCAAAGAACATAAAAACACCAATGCGTAAGATACATGCACCCCTGTGTTCATTGCAGCATTATTCACAACAGCCAAGACTTGGAAGCAACCTAAGTACCCATCAAGGGACAATGGATGAAGAAGATGTGGTATATATACACAATGGAATACTACTCAGCCACAAGAAACGATGAAATCCAGCCATTTGTGACAACATGGATGGACACTGAGGGTATTATGCTAAGTGAAATAACTCACAGAGGGAGAAGGTCAAATACCATACGATCTCACTCATAAGTAGAAGATAACAACAACAACAAACAAACACAGACAGACAGAGATTGGATTGGTGGTTACCAGAGGGGAAAGGGGAAGGGAGGAGGGTGAAAGGGATGATTAGGCACATGTGTGTGGTGATGGATTGTAATTAGTATTTGGGTGGTGAACATGATGTGATCTATGCAGAAACAGAAGTATAATGATGTACACCTGAAATTTATACAATGTTATAAACCAATGTTAACGCAATTAAAAAAATAAAAATAAATAATTTAAAAACAAATATTACCTAATGTGCTGACCAAAAAGGAGGACTAAGTTATAAAAAAAAAAAAGATAATCCATTTACCCTTAATAACAGGAATATTTCCCTTCATGCACCATGGCTTAGAATTGCCATTTCTTCTCCATAGGTTCAATAACACTGCTAGATTCTGTAGAGTAAGTATTGTTTACCCAATTACAATATTTGAAATGCCTTTTTGAGGGGTTGGTCATTTTTAGAATTAACCTATAGACAAAGCAAGTTAAGATTTAGTTATAGTACAGAATGTAATTGGTATCAACACTGACAATACAAAAATACCATTGGCCATCAAGAGTCAAAAGAGGGGGAGGAGAGAGGGCAGAAAGTATAGGTCCAACAGTGTCCTCATGTTACACGGTGGGAAGTCAGTAGTACTGTCTAAATGGGTGACAAAACAAAGGTTTATGTATATATATTTTTTAACTTATAAAGATAATCATTCATTTAACAAATATTCCTTGAGTGACTCTCTATGCTAGGCACCTTCCTGTGTGTTAGGAATATAGTATGAACAAAACAGACAAGCCCTTGTCACAGAGTTTCCATTCTAGTGGGGAGAGGCAGACTATAAACAAATAAATGAGTGACTCATCTAGTAAATCAGATGGTGATCAATGCTGCAAAGCTGGGGTCAGCAAACTTTTCTGTAAAAAGCCAGATAGTAAATATTTTCGGTTTTGCAGGCCATAAGGTCTCTGTCACAAATACTTAACTCTGCCATTATAGCAGGAAAGCAGCCATAAGTAATTAATAAACAAATGCATGTGGCTTTGTTCCAGTAAAACTTTATTTACAAAAGCAAGCTGTTGGCCATAGTTTGTACATCTTGCTATAAAAAAAAATTAAGGAGGGTCAGGGGCTAGGGAAGGGTTGCCATTTTAAGTCGAGAGATGAGAGAAGGCCTCAGGAGTATTGGTACTTGGGAAACAATCTGAAGGAGAGGAGAGAGTGAGCCTTACAAATATCTGAAGGAAGAGTGAACAGAGAGAACAGGCAGAGAGAACAGCAAGTGCAAAGACTGAGGTGGGTGTATGCAACAAGAGACCGGGAGGCTAGAGTAAGAAGAAAGAGGAGGAGTGTAATAAGACAAACTAGAGAGGCAAGGGAGGATGAGTATGCGGGTTGTGGAGAAGATCACGTAGTCTTTCACTCAAGTGTAGTCCTTTAGCCAGCAGCATCAGATCACCTAGGATCAGAATCTGCACTTTAACAAGCCCCCAGGTGAACCTTACGCACTTGAAAGTTTGGAAAGCACTGGTATGGAGTTTCCTGGGCCCTCATAAGGACTTTGGCTTTTATTCTGAATGAGAAGGAAAGCCATTGGCTGAGCAGAGGAGTAACATGATCTGATATTCATTTTAAAAGAACTTCTTTGACTACTATTTTGTAATTAGACCATGGGAGGGCAAGGGAAGAAGCAAGGAGACAAGTTAGATATTTCAGTAATTCAAGTGAGAGATGATGATAGTTTGGTCAAGGGAAGGTAATGAGAAGTGGTCAGAGTATAGATATATTTTGAGGTAAAGTCAACAGGATTTTCCATCAGTTTGAATGTGAGTCATGATGGGGACAAAAGGTGTTGGGGGAAAGGGTGATTCTAAGATTTGGGGCCTGAAACAACTATAAAGATGAAGTTGGCATTTATAGAGTGGAGAAGACAGTGGGGGAGCAGGTTGGAGAAGGCAGAGTGGGGTGGGGCCAAAGACCATGAATTTAGTTTGGGATATTTTAAGTTTGAGATGTTTGTTAGACATCCAAGTGGAGGTATCAAGCAGGCAGTTGGATAGAAGAGACTGGTGTTCAGTAGAGAGGGCCACTTACTGGAAGAACGAAAAATAGCTTGAAGAACTGAGAATAATAGCATGAGAGATGGAGAGTGTGAAGGGATTTTGGAAGTGGAGCAATGACACTAAATCTTTCTTTGCACGGAATCAGTAAATACTATTTAAGTTTGAGAGATTAAATAACACCATATAAGTGTATAAATTAGAGTTACAGTAGTAACCTACCTAAAATAAAAAATAGTCAAAAAATTATTTAAGTGAAAAAAGCCAGTTACAAGAGGACAAATACTGTATGATTCCACTTATATGAGGTACATAGAGTAGATGAATTGATAGAGACAGAAAGAATAGTGATTGCCAGAGACTGGGGAGAGAGAAATGGAGAGTTATTGTTTAACGGTTACAAAGTTTCATTTTGGGAAGATGAAGAAACTTGCAGAGATAGATGGTGGTGATGGTTGCACTACAATGTGAATGTACTTAAAGCCACTGAACTATACACTCAGAAATGGTTAAAATGGTAAATTTTATGTTATGCATATTTTACCACAATAATTTTTTTTTAATTTTTATAAACTCACATAGTAATCACACACAAAAAGGAAATAAATTGTTACCTCATGGGACAAGAGACGAAAAGACAGGGAGGAAGGGAGATTTTTGCTTTGTATTTACTACTTTTCTGTACTGTTTGGATTCTTTAACCATGTGCACATATTATTTTCATATTTAAAAATAAAATATTTTAAAAGAAATAAAATAAAAGGTACATCATGACTCTCATATAAATATAAAATGACAAAAAGGGTTTCAACCAGTTCCAAGGAGAAGCTGAAGAAATGACCCATATATAAGCAATCAGGAACATTGAAATGAATTTGCTAATAATTCAGAACTTGTCATCAGCTACAGAGCAATAATCAGTCAATTACATCTACACTGGACAAAATACATTTGCATATCTATGGACAAGAATAATTTGCATTATTATCAATTTTCTGTAAATTACAGAATTATAAAATAGCACAAAGACAATGAAGGGCATAGGCCCCTCTATAGAATCAGATAATCACAGAAGGGTCTGTTAGACAATACTCAGCATTCCATTGAAAAGACACTTCAGTAATCTTTTTTGTCCATTTCAAAGTCTTTTACAAAATTTCCTGATATATGATATTTACTTCTGTAGAAAGACTATCCCATTTTGTTCAAGAATGGAACTCTGAAGCTTGGAGGGGAAAGAGAACCTGTTCCCCGGCCCAAAAAATGGCCTGTTGCCAACATTCAGGCTCCAGGAGCTAATAACATTCCTGATGCATTCATTGTTGGGGGGCCCTATGAGGAAGAAGAAGGAGAACTCAACCACCCTGAGGTGAGAGAATTATGCAGTTTTTTATGATAAACTCAGTTTACTGACATATGATAAAACATTTTGTGAATCACTGTAATTTATATACATCTGTCACCTGTTAAAATAAAACAATTATATGTCAAAATAAAACAATTATCTAATTCTGATTAAAATGTCTCCTGACTTCGTTAAGTCCAGCAAACAAAATAATTGATTTAATTCAAATTTACTCTTTATTTTATTTTAAATTTATTTATTTTTGAGTAGATAATAATACAGTCACAGGTCAAAATAAAAAATTAAGAGATATGCAGTTAAAGTCTCCCTCCTACTCCGTGTCTCTTTCTCCTAATTCCTTCCCAGGTTATCACCCTAGTAGTCACCTTTGTTATAATTTCTTGTGTTTCCTTCTGGTTACTTTTTTATGCATATAAAAGCAAACATATATATAGTCAAAGGAAGACACAGAAACAAGAACGTTTAGAAAAGTAAAGTTTCCTTGCAAAAAATGCAAGGGAGTCAGATTTCAGAAAGACTAGCTCACAGACGTAGCATAGTAAAAGTCAGGAATAAAATTGTTTTTCTTTAGGGAGTCCAGATTTATAGGAAATATTCAAAGTCTTGTTATTTTCAGAACTAGAATGTGTCAGAAAGACACTATTTTTGCTTTATCTCAGGGTATAAAGTTTTATTTATTTTTAACTGAGTATATAAAGTGCTTAATCATATTGGAAGCAGGGAAAAATGTTAGTTTTGCTTCACATATGCGTACACATATTCTTTCCCTATCATTTTTTTTACGCAAATGGTAGCACACTCACATACACTGCTCTGCAGCTTCCTTTTTCGCTTTACAGTGTATCTTGGAGATTTTTCCACATCACTACGTAAAGAGCATTCTCATTCTTTTTCTTTATTTACTTGTACTTGCTGTATGATATGATATTGTGTGGGCCTACTTTAAACTTACTTAACCAGTCTCCTGTTGGCGGACATTTAGGTTGTTGAAATTATTATTATTTTTTTTTGCTCCTTCCCTCCTCCCTCCCCCACCCATTCCCTCTTTCTTTCTTTCCTTCCTTCTTTTCCTCCCTCCTTCCCTCCCTCCCTCCTTTCTCCCTTTCTTTCTAACATGTTTTATTACAACCTATATTTGTCAAGAGTATAGAAAATGCTGTAAACAGATTTGCAAATGTTTCTTGAACGAGCTGATAATCAGTGGAAACATTCAATAAAATAGTTTGTAAAATGAGGATGGTTGAATTCTTTCAGTATCTGACTCTAAGTATTTTAAATAATAGAGATAAGGCCAGCAATATTTGAAAAACATTGTGCAGTGTCTTTTCTCATCATTGAGATTAGTGAAAATTTATACTGTTCTTAGATTTATATTTTCATTTAGATCAGATATTTTATTTTAGATATTTAGATTTTATATCATATTTTTAAACACAATATTTTTTGGGCCAGCCCCGTGGCTTAGCGGTTAAGTGCGCACGCTCCGCTGCTGGCGGCCCGGGGTTCTGATCCCGGGTGCGCACCGACACACCGCTTCTCCGGCCATGCTGAGGCCGCGTCCCACATACAGCAACTAGAAGGATGTGCAGCTATAACATACAACTCTTTACTGGGGCTTTGGGGGAAAAATAAATTAATTAATTAAAAAAATAAATAAATAAAAACTATTCTCTTAAAAAAAAAACAACAATATTTTTTAAAACAATAACAATGGCCAAGCCCTAACCCAGATTAGTTACATAAGAATTTACTTTTAAAATAATACCAATGCCCAACTGTTGATTTTTTTTTTTTAGAAGCACTCAGATAATTCTAATATGCATCCAGGGTTGAGAATCACTGATTGAGGTTATATGAGTGAATATTTGGCGGTTTGTACTGGTTTGGTGTAAGGATAATACAAGTAATTTATCTTATGTACTTTATAAAATAGTAAAGTACCCTAAAATTTAAGATGGTGGTAGTATTTACAGTAGTAGTTGTACTTACAATAGTAATAGTAGTAGTAATAAAAGTATTGTGATCAAATCCATTAAAAAAATGCCCCACAGATTGAGCAGGGGATCACCATGGCACGCTGAGAGAACAAAAGCCTCTATCTTATTATTTTACAGGACAAGGAATTTAGGAACCAAGCAGAGTGCATAAAGAAAAGGATTATTTGGGACTTAGAAAGCCGCTGCTACCTTGATCCTCCTGCAGTGGTCAGGTAGGAAAAGAAAAGGAATATGTTTAACCAACAAATACTACAGGTGGGAGGAAATGTTACTTTTGTGATTTTATGCATATTTGAGTTAAGGTAATCTGAGACTCTCTTCCACCACATCTGCTGATAACAGAAGCTTCTAGTGATGGTGGCTTAACCAAGGTGGGTTCTTATTTCTTTTCATATAAAAGTCCAGAGCTGGTATGTATGGTGGCTACACAATATTATTAGGTATCCAGGCTCAGTCTTTCTTTTTGCTCTACCTTCTTTAACGTGTCTTCCATCTACAAGGTTATCTCATGGTCCAAGATGGCTATTGAAGCTCCAGCCTGCACATTCATATTCCCAGCAGAAAGCTGGAATAGGGGAGTGTTTATGGATAAAAGAAGACATATGCTGACTGTCTTATCCCCTCTTATAGAACCTTCCTGGAATCTGACACCTCTGTTTACATATCATTGGCCATCTCTAGAGGCAGAAGAGGCTAGGAAGTAGTGTTTTTATTGGACACATTGGTACCCAGACTAAGTCAGGATTTAGATACTAAAGAACAGAACAATTGATATTGTGTGGGTAACTAACAGTCTCTGTCACAGTAACCTGGTGATTAGGGAAAGATGAGAAACAGAAGATTATCAATATGCATATAATCTGAATGAACCACTCTCACTGTTTTTTGTTTTTTGTTTTTGTTTTTTACAATTAATAGACTATTTTTTATAACAGTTTTAGAATTACAGAAAAATTGAGCAGATATTTCAGAGAGTTTCTATATACCTCTGGTCTCCCACTTGATCGTGTGTATAATATAAATATACCTTGTTGGATTTGATTTGCTGATATTTTGTTAAGGATGCATTATTGCTATTATTACTTTGAACAGTTACCTATTTGATCAATTAAAAATAAGAAAAAATTAAAAAATTTATTTTACCTCAATTATTTTGTTCTCTGATTCTCTTCCTTTCTTTATGTAGATCCAAGTTTCTGACCCATATCATTGTCCTTTTCTCTGAAGACTTTTAGCATTTCTTGCAAGGCAGGTCTACTGGCCAAATTCCCTTCATTTTTGTTTGACTGAGAAAATCTTTATTTCTCCTTCACTTTTGAAGGATAATTCCACTGGATACAGAATTCTAGGTTGGTGGCTTGTTTCTTTCAAAATTTTAAATATTTCATTTTACTCTCTTCTTAACGTGCATGGTTTCTGAAGAGAAGTCCAATGTAATTCTTATCCTTGTTCCTCTATAGGTAAGGTATTTTTTTCCTCTGGCTTCTTTCAAGATTTTCTTTCTCTCTTTGGTTTTCTGCAGTTTGAATATGATCTAGGTGTATATTTTTTGGTATTTGTTATGCTTGGTGTTTTCTGAGCTTCCTGGATCTGTGGTTTGTTGTCTGTCCTTAATTTGGTAAAATTGTCAGCCATTATGACTTCAGATATTGCTTTTGCTCCTTTCTCTCTTCTCCTTCTAGTATTCCTGTTACACCTTTTGTAATTGTCCTACAGTTATTGGATATTCTGTTATGATTTTTTTCATTTTTTCCTCCTTTCCATTTTAGTTTGGGAGGTTTTTAATGATGTATCTTCAAGCTCACTCTTCTTTCCCCAACTGTATCCAGTCTACTGATAAGCCTATCAAATGTATTCTTCATTTTTGTTACAGTGTTTTTGATTTCTAGCATTTCCTTTTGATTCTTTCTTAGAGTTTCCATCTCTCTGCTTACATTAACCACCTGTTCTTGCATGTTGTCTGCTTTTTTCATTAGAGCCATTAACATATTAATCATAGTTATTTTAAATTCCCTATCTGATCATTCCAAAATCTGTGTCATATCTTAGTCTAGTTCTTACGTAGCTTTGTCTCTTCAGACTAATTTTTTCCTTGCCTTTTAGCATTCCCAGTAATTTATTATTGAAAGCTAGACATTATGTATTGGGTAATAAGAAATTAGGTAATTATGTTTTTTAGTATGAGGTTTTATGTTAATCTGACTAGTAGCTGGGCTGTGTTTAATGTTTGCTGTAGCTATAGATGCTAGAGGCTTTAGTTTCCTTTTTTTGCTCCTCCCCTGTTGTCTTTTTTGTCCTCCCCTGTTTGCTCCTCCAAACCCCTGTTTGGGTTTGCCTAAGAACTCTTTCTTTAATAGGGCCTTTATTTTGCAGCCTCTCCATTATAATCCACTGTTATACTGGAACCCTATTGATGTGGTGGTAAGGTGTTGTGAAGGGGAAGTATTCTATAATCCTGTGATTAAATCTCAGTATTTTAATGGGTTTGAGTCCCTGGGCTGTCACCTTCAGAAGTGTGTGTGTGTGTGTTTTTTTTTTTTTTTTATGAGGAAAATCAGCCCTGGGCTAAGATCCGTGCCAATCCTCCTCTTTTTTTTTTTTTTTTTATGCTGAGGAAGACTGGCCCTGGGCTAACATCCATGCCCATCTTCCTCCACTTTATATGGGATGTCGCCACAGCATAGCCTGACAAGTGGTGCATCGGTGCGCACCCAGGATCTGAACCCAGGCTGCCAGCAGCAGAGCGCGTGCACTTAACTGCTACGCCACGGGGCTGGCCCACAGAAGTGTTTAATAGCCTTTTTTTTCTTCCTCTCCTTATGTGCGAGAGGAAGGCTAGACAGGGCTGGAGTTGTCTAATTGCCCTTTCCCTGAGTCAGATAAGGCTCTGGTAAAGTAGTTTCCCTTAAAGGGTAGGCCTCTATTATGGAGAACTTGCTAGGCATATTTCAAAATGGTTACTTTTTCCTTTTCCCTGCCTAAGGGGATTTTTCTCCTATCTTCACTGTGAGAATCTGATGGGGCTCCTTGATTTAAAACCCAAGAAAACGTGGGGAGCCCTAATACTGGGCTCCCAGGATTTTTTAACTCTCTGGCTAGTCCACACTCAGCCTCCAGCAATTTGTCAAAATTACTATTAAAGTGCTTCTACCATTTACTGGCTCCAGTGGCTTCTGCTGCCTGTAAGCTCATCTCAGCTGTGATTCTCTGTGCTTGCCTGTCTCTCCAAATTTCAGGGTGGCAGTTTGCCCTATGAAATTAATCGTTACAAGGATCTAAGAAAAGTAAGTGATTTTCAGTTTGACTAGCTTTTTCTTGTTGTGAGGACAGGAGTTGACAACTAAGCGATTACATATTAGAGCTGACGTTGGAAGTCCTACTCTATTTTCACAGTAGAAATAAACGTATTTTATACTATTTGCATACTTGTCTGATTATTTCTTTAGAGTAAATCACTAGAAGTGGAATTTCTGGGTCAAAGATTATGAACATTTTAAGGCTTTTGATTCATATTGCCAAATCACTCTTAAGAAATTTACAATTTGCCTCTGTTAGCAGTACAGTAGAATTATTTTGGGAATTTTATAGATTTGAGAAGAAAAACCTACCTACCTAATAAAAATTTTTATATATGTGTATTCCATTACTTTTTAAAGGAGAGGAATACTTCCCTTTAACTTAAATTATACTAACCCCAGTTTTGCATATAATGCTAATAGGCTAATGCTTTATTTGTAGTTTTCAGAAGCGAATTGCTGATTGCCGATTTTGGCCTGTAGAGATCACAAGAGTTCCTCTGACCGTTGCACCCAAAGGGAAAGCTGCCAAATTTGATAAGGTAGATTTATTCACTTAAAAATATTTATATAAGAAATGCTGGGTCAGACCCAACCTGTTATTCTGCTTCTCATTCTGATACCAATGGAAAATGTGAACTGCTGTGTCTGCTCTGTAGGTTGACCAACTCATCCTGATTTGCTAAATAATTTCCTGGTTTTGATGCTGAAAGTCTCAGGTTCCAGGAAACTCCCCTATCCCTGGCAAATCAGGATGATTGGTCACCCTAGCTCCCTATTGTCCACTAAAAATTATTTAGCCTTTATTCCCAGACATCCTATTTCCCTTTAACCCTTCATTACAGTTTTAATGTAGGTAAAACCGTACAGGGGCCGGCCTGGTGGCGCGAGCCGTTAAGTGCGCGCACTCCGCTGTGGCGGCCGGGGTTCGCCATTTCAGATCCCGGATGCACACCGACGCACTGCTTGTCAGGCCATGCTGTGGCGGCATCCCATATAAAGTGGAGGAGGATGGGCATGGATGTTGGCCCAGGGCCGGTCTTCCTCAGCAAAAAAAGAGGAGGATTGGCGGACGTTAGCTCAGAGCGGATCTTCCTCACGCACACCCACAAAAAAACCGTACAAAATAGCCATTTTTGTAGGTCAATAGTAATTAAATATTGGTAATGTGATTCAACCTAATACATCTTTCTGAATTTCCTTTAGACTTACCTACTTAAAATGTTTTAGCCTGCTAATTAGAGTAATAGAGTTCATAGATGTGCTGCTGTTCTGAAGAGATATAGCTTTGATGGGCCTAGAACATGTTCTTTATTGTTTTACTTGTGCATGTCTGGTCTTTTCTGCTTGTTTATAAACTCCCTAAGGGTAGGGATCCTGTGGTAGACTGCTGTGTATCCTCCACAGTACCTAGCATGATTCATGGCATATAGCAGATACTTAACAAGTACGTAAATTATTTTATAGATTTTTAAAATAGGCTTTTTTACATAAAAATACTACTACCGTGTAACCACTTCTCCCTTTGTAATATATAATATGCATTGGCTAACTTTCCTTAAGTTTCTAAACAACATAATGTTATCACATGAGCGTAGGACTTTTTAATCTAATTTCTAATTATTATAATAGGTGAAATCAAAGAGATTACTTGTAACTTTGTGGGAATTAAATGTGTTTTCTTTTACTAAACTGATTTTTTTCTTATAAAAGTTTTCTATGACAAACCATACAGCCATTAAAAATGATGTTAAGGTAGATTTATTGATATGTTCTTCATCTTTGTAATGAGAATTTACATGAGATTAGGGATGGCAAATACATGATCGCAGATTGTCATTCATCGTCCTTCATCCATGGCAGATAGTATTGATCAATCGAAGCACTCTTTCCTTCTGAACCCGGATGAGGACATAGAATCTTTCTCAACACGGTACTATAAAACACCCCCACCAATTGATTAGAATTTAGGCACAAGTTAAAGTCTATTTGTCATCACTGGTCCGGATGATTTGTAAGGCCCCTTTCATTCATATGAATCTGTGAACTAAAGCTAAAAGCTACAGCTTCTGATTTCTTTTAAGTTTTTATTGTTGTTATTGTTTTTACAAAGCTTCATTTTTTCCTAAGAAGCAACATGGCAAAATCGATTTTTTGGTTGAATATATGTATTATCAATTAATTGGAGTAGGTGTTGATCCAACTACTGCCTTTACTATTCATTAACACTATTTATATGCATTATCTCAATGATCATGGTATTATTAAACCCATTTTGAAGATAAAGCAAAGGAGACCCAAAATGTCTATGTAACTGGCCCACAGTCAACTAGTTAAGTAGTATAGCTAGTTCCTAAAACCTGGTCTTTGAACTGCTACATTGCTCTATAGCACTAACAGCTCTCTGGTTTTATTCCCTTAGACTGATGATGAAAATCAGCTTTCATTTCATGGTGTGGCTTATGTTAATATGGTCCCATTGCTGTATCCAGGTGTGAAGAGGATTCGGGGAGCTTTTCATGTTTACCCTTACCTAGACAGTTCAGTCTATGAAAAAGTAAGAAAAAATTGTATAGAAGGTATCATCCTAATTTATCCTTTATATATGTGTTTACTTACATTTTTAGCATACACATCTTTGCAATTGATATTTAGAACCAGTTGGTATATTGGGTTGTTAAATATAGAGCTTTGCAGTCATTCTGCTATTGAACCTTAAAAACTTTAGGATAATGAAAAGCCAAAAACTGGAAACAACTCAAATTTCCATCAACAGGTGAAAAGATAAACAAATTGTGTGGTATATCTATACAATAGAATACTACTCAGCAATAAAAAGGAATGAAGTATTAATATATGCAACATGGATGAATCTCAAATGCATAGTGCTAAATGAAAGAAGCCAGACAAAAGAGAGTACATACTGTATGATTCCACTTAAATACAATTCTAGGAAAGTAATCTATAGGGACAGAAAGCAAATCAGTAGTTGTTTGGGAATAGGGATAGAGGAAGAGATGTATTACAAAAGAATGTGAGGAAACTATTAGGGATGATAGAAATGTTTGTTATCTTGATTGTGGTGATGGTTTCACATGTGTATACATATGTCAAAATTGATCAAATTATATACTTTAAATATGTAGTTTCTTATATTCCAATTTTACCTCAATAAAGTTGGATACAAAATCTTTAGGAGAATGAAAGAAGTCTATTGTGTTAAGTATGCAAAAACTTAAATCCATGTGCTTATTAATGAGCTACAATATGGTCTTTCAATTTTCAGGTGTTAAAATGTTAAAATCATCTATGTATCTATCTATAGAGAGAATATATACATATATGTATATATCCAAGCAAAAAGTCAGTTTATCATGTTGCTTCTTAGGAGACAGTGAGGCTTTATAAAACACAATAATAATAATAATAACAAAAACATATTACTATTTTATCATTATTAGGACATCTATTTTTCAATAATAGAGTCGTGAAAGACCCATTATCTATTTGCAAACCAAATGAGTAGTAAACTCTTTCTATATAAGTATCCTTTGAATCAGAAATTGCACTTACAGTGATTTATCTTAAGGAAATAATTTAGTAGGATCAAAAACCCCATATTCCTGAAAACTTTTTGGGATCTATAATAGCAAAAACTAAAAATAAGGGGCCGGCCCGGTGGCGCAAGTGGTTAAGTGCGTGCGCTCCACTGCTGCAGCCCAGGGTTCGCCAGTTCGGATCCCGGGCGCCCAACGATGCACCGCTTGGCAGGCCATGCTGTGGCGGCGTCCCATATAAAGTAGAGGAAGATGGGCACGGATGTTAGCCCAGGGCCAGTCTTCCTCAGCAAAAAAAAAAAAAAGAGGAGGAGTGGCAGATGTTAGTACAGGGCTGATCTTCCTCACACACACCCACAAAAAACCTAAAAATAAGGTTAAATGTCTAATAATAGAGAAAGGCTTAGTAAATTATTGTAAATAAAACTGATGGAATATGTATCTATTAAAAAAGATAATTATTAATGCTTTGTAGATAGTTAAATGGAAAAAATAATGCAAAAATATTACATATAGCGTAGATCAAAATAAATTCCAAATGAGTTTATTAAAATAAGTTAAATGTGAACACTATAAAAATAGAAGTGGCTGTTAATTAAAGATATGAATTAAGGGGAGATTTCCTAGGCTTGAAAGAAATGAAAGATATAAAACATTTAGATTACCAAAAAATGAAAATCATCTCTATATGGAAGAAACCATCATAAACAAAATTACAGTGTAACTGAAAAACTGGGAAAATGTTTGAATACATATCAGAAAGATGGCTACTATTCCTAAAATATAAAGCACTTTTTCAAGTCAATAAGAAAAACATCAATTTTTTTTTGTTTTTTGTTTTTTGGTGAGGAAGATTGGCCATGAGATAACATCCATTGCGAATCTTCCTCTTTTTGCTGAGGCAGATTGGCCCTAAGCTAACATCTGTGTCCATCTTCCTCTATTTTGTATATGGGACGCCTGCCACAGCATGGCTTGATAAGCGGTGCGTAGGTCTGCGCCTGGGAACTGAACCTGTGAACCCTGGGCCACCAAAGCAGAGCACACAAACTTAACCACTATGCCACAGGGCCGGCCCCACCAATTTTTTTTAAAAGGCAAAGTGCATGAAACAGTAGTTCACAAAAGAAGAAATGCCAATGGCCAATAAATATAAGAAGAAACATTTTGCCTTATTTATAATCAAAGAAATGCAAATTTAAATAACAATAGAACATTATTTTACCTGTAAAATTAGACAATTCTTTAAAATATGATAATGCCCACTGGTGGCATAGGTATGGTAAAACAGCTCTCATTCTCACTGCTAGTAGAAGTATAAATTAGTGCCAAGTGTCTGCAAAATATTTTTTGTCAGTATGTATTAAGAACCTTAAAATACTTATATCCTTTCCCATAGTACTCCTACTTCTAGGAATCTATTTTAAGGGAATAAGAAGAATTATATCCAAACTTTACTTCATGAAAATATTCTTGGTGAGTCTGAGGGAAACAGTATATCAGAATCGAAGGGTTATGGGCTTTGATGTCAGGCAGCCTTTAGTTTGAATTCTGGAACTGCCATTTACTGGCTGAGTGACTTTGGGCAAGTGACTAAATTTGTCTTGACTTTAGTTTATTCATCAGTAAAATAGAGACAATGCTTGTTTCCTAGAATAGTTTTATGTATTAAGTGAGATAAAATATGTAAAGCACTAAGGATATAGTTGGCACACAGGCATTTTTACCTATTACTTTTTTATACCCATATGATAGGAGTGATTTCTTTGTGCATACATTAAAAATTATCCTTATGCAAAATTTAAAAGCACAAGAGGATGCATGTTATAGTCTGTTAAATGAAAAATCAGGATATAAAACTATGTTCAATATGATCACAACTTTTAAAAAATATATAATCATAATTTTTAAAATATATAGGAAATATTGGAGAGGAAATATTTCTGGCTATGTCTGAATGATGAGGTTGTCAAATTTTCTCCCCCTAAAAGCAACTATAAAGCTGGACAAATTGATAAAAAGCCATTTCAGCACTCTGGAAATTGACCAAAGGCATCAAAAAACTTAGAAATATTAATGCATGAAAAACTATGGAATTTGAGGCATTCTTGCCTAAGGCTGCTCCTAAACCACTCCCCATCCCCCACTCCACTCCTTTGGCTTAATCAGTACAGTGATTCTTCTAGGGCAGGATAGGCTGTGAGGACCAGCAACTTTGTTTCCATAGAGAGGGCTCATGCAATTGGGCAGTGGGTAAAGGACCCATGCCCAGAGATGTTGTTGGTTGAAATGGAGATCTTTGTGGAGAGCAACCAACATAATTGTAATGAGAGTCCCAGGAGAGAAGAGATAGAAAGTGGCAGAAAAGATATATTAAAAAATAATGTCTGAAAACATCCCATGTTTGATGAAAACATTAATCTACTTATCCAAGAAGTTCAGAGAATCCCAGGTAGGATAAATATACAGAAATCAATCTACACATTATAGTGAACTGTTGAAAGACAAAGAGAAAATCATGAATTTAATGGAAGAAAAACAACTCATCACTTACAGGGGAGCACTGATATGGTTAACAGTTGATTTTTCATCTGAAACAATGGAATCTAGAAGGCAGTGGAATAATATATTCAAAGTGATGAATGAAAAGACTATCAACCAAAAACAAAGGCAAAATAAAGACATCCCCAGATAAACAAATATTTAAAGAATTTGTTGCTAGGAAGCCTGTCTTGCAAGAAATACTAAAGGAAGTCCTTCAGTTTGAAAGGATATGACACCAATTGCTAACTTGAATCTACAAGAAGAAATGAAGAGCATTAGAAATTAGAAATTAGAAATTAGAGATCTCTTAATATAAAAGATTTTAGAAATATATTTTTTCTCATTTTTATTCTTCTTTGAAAGACATGATTATATAAATTGTCAATGGTATTATTGGGTTTATAACATATATAGATTTAGTTTATATGATAATAGCGTAAAGGAAGGAGGATAGAATGGAGCTATAGTGTGGTAAAGTTTCTACATTTTACCAGAATTAAGTTAGTATCAATGTGAAATAGATAGTGATTAGTTAGGATGCATATTGTAGTCCCTAAAGCAACCACTAAGAAAATTGTGTGTTTGTGTGAGTACATGTACATACACACAAATATATATGTGTATCTATATGTATATAAACATATATATACACACATATATATACACATGTATAAACAAATATATATAAACAAAGGAATTAAATGAGATATCACAAATATTTTTTTAACATAGAAGACATTTAAAGGAGGAACAGAAGAACAAAAAAGAAGATATGTAGAAAACAAATAGCAAAATTGCAAACATAAATGTAAATATTTCAACAGTAACATTATATGTGAGTAGTCTAAACACCCCAATGAAAGGGCAGAGATTATGATACTGGATTTAAAAAAAAAATCAAGATTCAATGATGTGCTGTCTAAAGCAGATACGCCTTAGATTCAGACACACATAAGTTGAAGTGAAAGGATGGAAAAGATAAAGTATGCAACTAGAAAAGATAACAGAGCAGAGTGGGTGTTTTACATCAGACAAAACGGACTTCAAGACAAGAAATATTACTAAAGACATAGAGTGGCGTGTTATAATGATTAAAGGGTCGATTAATCAGGAAGATAGAATTTATAAATTACGAATTATTATATATAATATTTATATAAATTATAATGCATACATACCCAACAACAGAACCTCATAATACATGAAGCAAAATCCAACAGAATTAAAAGGAGAAATAGACAATTTGACAGTAACATTTAGAAATTTCAATATTCTACTCTCAATACTTGGTAGAACAACTATATAGAAAATCTGTGTTAAACATAAACTTATTACACAACCCAGCAAATCATACCTAGGAACCTACCCGGGAGAATTGAAAACCTGCATTTACACAAAGACATGTATGTGAATGTTTATAGCAGCATTATTCTTAATAGCCAAAAACTCACAACAGTCCAAATGTCCGCAACTAGTGAATCAATAAACAAAATGTGGTGTATCTGTACAAGGAAATACTATTTAGTAATGAAAAGGAATGAGCTATAAATAGTGTAATATGCCAAAATCATTGAATTTGGGGTATACTTTAAATGGGTGAATTATATGGAATTTAAATTATACAGTCATGCACCGCATAATGACATTTCAGTCAGTGACGGGCTGCATATATGATGGTGGTCCCATAAGATTAATACTATGTAGCCTAGGTGTGTAGTAGGCTATACCATCTAGGTTTGTGTAAGTACACTCTATGATGTTCACACAATGACGAAATCACCCAATGACGCATTTCTCAGAATGTATCCCTGTCGTTAAGTGACGCATGACTGTATCTCAATAAAGCTGTTTTAAAAAAGGAATGAACTACTGATACGTGCTATAACATGGATGAACCTCAAATACATGCTAAGTGAAAGAAGTCAGACACAAATAACTGTATATTGAACATATCACTTATATGAAATGTTCTCATTTCCCAGAGATGTTAAAATTTGAAAGTTTGCATCTTAGAATCTATGAAATACAGTAATTTGGGTAGAGGTGGTAGAATTGTGAGTGATGTTTAGTATTTACAATTTTTTCTTCAATATTGTTGGACTGTCTTTTTAGCAGCTTTATTGAGTATAACTGACATATAATAAACTGCATATATTAGTGTACAATTTTAAAACTTTTGATATAGGTATATATCTGTGCAACTATCACCACAATCAAGATAATGAAAATATCCATTACCCCCTGAAGTTTTCTCGTGTCCCCTGTTATCCTTCTGTCCCACCTCTGTCCATTCTTCCCCTCATTTTTTGGGGGGGGGCCAGCTGCTTCCACTCAGCATAAATTATATTTAGATTCATCTATGTTGTTTAATTTAAAGATTCATCTATGTTGTTTAATTTAAAAATTGTTATAAGATTCTTGTCTGTTCATTTATCTATAGTTTGAATTTTCCAATACAGTTTTTACTTTGAACTTGAAACTTGCTTTATTTTTCCAATTATAATTGATAGGCCAGTAGTAATTAGATAATATTTCTTGTACAGAAATAAATTCTAGGGCCGGTCCCGTGGCTTAGCGGTTAAGTGCGCGCGCTCCGCTACTGGGGGCCCGGGTTTGGATCCTGGGCGCGCACCGACACACCGCTTCTCCAGCCATGCTGAGGCCGGGTCCCACGTACACCAACTAGAAGGATGTGCAGCTATAACATACAACTATCTACTGGGGCTTTGGGGGGAAAAAAAAAAAAAAAAAAAAAAAAGAAATAAATTCTACCACTTAAAGTTAATTTGGAATTATATGTCAAAAATTAAAAGCTTTCTGGTAACAAGTTATGAGACACCAAAATCAAGCAAGGTCGAAAGGTCTCCTCTTAATAATTTAAATAATAGGGTAGCCAGCTAACTTTCTGTGATGGTTTCAATTGTTCAACAAGCTTGGCAATGCAATGAAGCTTGTCACTTCCCCTATCTCTCTCTGATTCTACAGTGTTGAAATTATCTAGAAAACTAAATGATGTTAAAGAACAATGAGTGTTTCTTTTGCGTTTGTCTCATTTGCCTGTGATTCATTGCATTGTTTTTTTGTTTCTTTTCAGACCAAGTGTTTATTTAGCTTGTTCCGGGATACTGGCCATCATTTGATTCAGAATAATAAAGTAGGAGGAATTAATTCTCCATTCTCCAAACCAGTTCTTTCTAAAAACCTGAAAGAAGATAAAACAGTCAAAGAAAAGGACATAGAAGGAAGGCCTAGGCCTGGGGATGTGGTAGGTTGTTGAGAAGGTGATGATTCTGCTGGTTTTGTTACACTGCAGAAGCTTGCACTGATTTCTCATTTGGTGAATTGCCGCAATTTCATTTGCATTTTGATGCAACATAATGATCATCATTCCTGCCATTGTGAAGACCATGTAAGAATTCAGTTTCTGAGGTGTGTTCATTTTCTTTCAGCAAGCACCTAGTATAAAATCTCAGAGCTCAGATACTCCTTTGGAATTCGAACCCTCTCTATGCCACAATACAGAAGGACAGGTAACTATGCATAAAGAGTTGGAAAATTAAGTTTAAATTCATCAGTCCTTTACTGAGCAAGATAGTATGGTATAGTGGAAAATTCCCAGGAAAATGCTCATTATCTGAGTTACCATTCCATATTTGTCGTGACTAGTTTACGACCTTGGGTAAATTTCTTTGTCTTGTTGAGACTCTCTAAAATGAGCGAGTACCAGATTAACTTTAAGGTCCTTTCCAGGATTAAAAATTTATGTCTTTTATTAATTATACTATATTAAGCACTAGGAGAGATGCAAAGATGCATCATCTGCAGCATTTATTCATCTGCCCTCAGGACACTCAACAGTCTGGTGAGTGAAACAGACTGGTACATAACTAACTGTAATACAGAATTTCAATGAATGCTGTAGTAGAGGTACAAATAATAGTGCTGTGGGGCTCACAGGAGACAGACCAATAACTATTAGGATGGGGCAGTCTCGGAAGGCTTCATGGAAAATGTGGCATCCGAGCTGAGTAGTGAAAAATGAAGAGAACCCTTTGCCAGATGAAGATGGAAAGAGAGGCATTTCAGGGCTGGGGAACAGCTTGAGTCAAGGCACAAAGGAGGTAGCAGAATTCAGGGTACATCAATTAATTCAGTGTATGGTACAGAGAAATGAAGAGAAAGGAGAGGTTCTAAAAGGAGGTAAGAAAGAAGAGAGAGGCTGAGTCAGGCTGTAGAAAAACTTTGCAAGACTTGCTAAAAAGCTTGGGCTTCATTCTGTAGGTGATGAGGGACTCAAGCCTTATCTTACAGACTCACAGTAAAGGTTTTTAAGTCAAGGAGAAATAAGACCTCATGTGTGCTTCAAGGCAGAACTCTTGCAAAGATGTTTAAAAGAGATTTGGGAGTAGGGGCTTCAGATGTCAGTTCATAGGTTTTTCTTATAGTACAGGTGAGTGTTGATGACAATTCGACTTAGGGAAGGTTTTGTCATAAAGTCAGAAATCTGCAGAAGCAGGGTGTAGAATTGGGAAGCTTTGGGGGTGTTGAGGAAGAAACATTAAAGATAACTCAGGTTTCAAGCCTCACTTTTTGGAAGGATGGCAAAATCATTAAGAGAAAAGCCAAAAGAGAGGTTGATACAGGGGAAATAAGTTCGATTTTAGATATGTATTTAGGATGCTGGCAAAAATCTGGGTAGAAATGTCCATCAGGTCGCAGTTGGTAGATAGTGCTTAGAAGGCTGTGAGTGGGAATGTCAGAAGGTTATGAGAAGAATTTTCTACAGGACTCATGAAAGGTTCGGTGGGAGAAAGAATGGCATTCACTTATAACAGTCCAAGAAAAGTATTAAACAAGTAAAACGGGGCTTCAACTGGGGTAGAAGTTTCCAAGAATAAAACTGAAAACACTTTTCTGCAAAAGATAACCACTGTTGCTATTTTTCTTTCTAGTTATTTTACTATGTAAAAAATATTTTAACAGTCAAGATCACCCTATATATAGTTGTATATGCAGTTTTGTCACTGACTATATTGTGAGCATTATCTTATGTTACTAAAATTTTTTCATAAATATCTTTTTCTGGAAAGAATAAATTAGAGAAAAATGTCTTTACAGCAATATGTAGAAGCAGGGACATACATTGTTTTGGAGATTGAGCTGGACAAAGCCTTGGTTCCAAAGCGAATGCCTGAGGAGCTAGCCAAAAGGTGTGTAGCAATGGTTTTCATACTTGTTTTGCAAAAATAGTTTAGGTATTAATAAAAGGAAGTCATTTTGTCCCTATAAATGTAATTTCCCCTGGGCTAAGCAGCAGACAGTTTTCTGGTTTTTTCCCAGATAAAGTTTCTTTTGTTAACTGTTGTTTTCTTATTACAAAAGCACTATATGCCCATTACAAAAAATTTGATAAAATTTAGATCAGCAAGAAAGCATATAAAAACACACATATTTCTACTCACCCAGTGATAACCACTTTTAAAACCTTAGTATTTACCCTTCTTTAGTTATTATAACACCTCTATATTACACACACACACAAACCACATTATGTATAAATATATGTAATTTTTAAAAACTATTTTTATATAGTACCATAGTGCTTTGATTGTGTTTCTAGGAAGTTGTCCATTTCATCTAGGTTATCTAATTTGTTGATGTACAATTGTTCATAGTATTCTCTTATTATCCTTTTTATCTCTGTAAAATGGGGAGTAATATCCCTACTTTTATTTCTGATTTTAGTAATTTGAGTCTTCATTCTTTTTTTCTCAGTCCATCTACCTAAAGATTTATCAATTTTGTTGATCTTTTTAAAGAACCAGCTTTTTGGTTTTGCTGATTGTCTCTCTCCGTTGTATTTACCTCTACTCTAACCTTTATTATTTCCTTACTTCTGCTAGCTTTCAGTTTAGTTTGCTCTCCTTTTCTAGTTCCTTAAGATGTACAGTTAGGTTATTGATTTGAGAGCTTTCTTCTTCTTCTTCTTCTTTTTTTTGTGAGGAAGACCAGCCCTGAACTAACATCCAATGCCAATCCTCCTTTTTTTTTGCTGAGGAAGACTGGCCCTGGGCTAACATTCGTGCCCATCTTCCTCTACTTTATATGGGACGCCACCACAGCGTGGCTTAACAAGTGGTGTGACGGTGCGTGTCCGGGATCGGAACCAGCCAACCCCGGGCTGCTGCAGCGGAGCATGCGCACTTAACCGCTTGCACCACCGGGCTGGCCCCTCTTCTTTTTAATGTATGTGTTTAGAGCTATAAATTTCCCTCTGAGCACTTCTTTCATTGCATCCCATAAGTTTTGGTATGTTATGGTTTTGTTTTTATTCATCTTATGGTATTTTCTAATTTCCCTTGTGATTTTTTCTTTGACCTATAGGTTGTTTAAGTGTGTTGCTTAATTTCCACATATTTGTGAATTTTCTAGTTTTCCAGTTTCCTTCCAGTTATTGATTTCTAGTTTCATTCCATTGTGATTAAAAAAGATACAGTCATGCACCACATAACGACGTTTTGGTCAATGACAGACCATATATACAATGGTGGTCCCATAATATTATAATGGAGCTGACAAATTCCTATCGCCTAGTGATGTCATAGCCATTGTAACGTTGTAGCGCAATACATTACTCAGTGTTTGTAGTGATACTGGTGTAAACAAACCTACTGCTCTACCAGGCGTATAAAAGTATAGCATTTACTATTATGTACAGTACATAATACTTGATAATGATAATAAATGACTATGTTACTGGTTTGTGTATTTACTATACTACACTTTTTATCATTATTTTAGAGTGTACCTTTTCTACTTATAAAAAAAGTGTTTACTGTAAAACAGTATACCATGTTATGCTGGCAGCAGCCTCATACATCTCATGTGTACCGCATCTCTTGATTGTATCATTTTTTTCTTATGCGTGATTTAATCTCATGTTGTTTTGTTCATCATGGCCCCTAAGAGTACAAAATCCACTTCTAGTGTTGCCAGTAAGAGGCCATGTTGAGTGATTGACCTGGAAATGAAATTAAAAGTGATTAAGGACTACGAAGGTGGAAAATCAGTGATGGTTATTGCTCGCCAGTCAGGCATGTCCGATCCTACCATAGCCATGACCTCGAAGAACAAGAACAAAGTGATGGAAGCTGTTAGAGGATCTGCTTCATCAATGGCAATGAGAGTAACAAAAAATTGAGAAGGGCCTCTATCAGACATGGAGAAACTTCTAATCACCTGGGTTGAAGACCAGACACAGAAATGTATCCATTTCAGCACCATGACGATCACAGCCAAAGTAAAAAGTTTGTTTGCGATGTTGAAAGAAAAGGCTGGACCCAACTACCATGTTGAATTTACTGCTAGCTCTGGGTGGTTTAAATGATGCAAGAAGTATTATTCATTACATAATGTGAAAGTGACTGGTGAGTCTGCAAGTGCTGATGTGAAGGCAGCTGAAGAATTTTTGGAAACTCTAGATAAGCTGATTGTGGAGGAAAATTACCTGCTAGAGCAAATATTCAATATGGATAAAACCTTCTTATTCTGAAAACTGATGCCTGAAAGGATTTTCATCAGTAAGGAGGTCAAGTCAATGCCAGGTTTCAGGGGTTTTAAGGACAGGATAATAGTCTTGCTTGGGGGCAATGTTGCAGGCTATATATTGAAATCCTTTGTGATTTGGCACAATGAAAGCCACAGGGCCTTCAAGCATATCCATAAGCACACACTGCCAGTGTACTACAGGAGCAATAAGAAGTCATGGGTGACCCAGCTCCTCTTCCAAGATGCCCTCCTGAATTGCTGTGCCAGTGAAATAGAAAAGTTCTGTTTGGAGAATAACATACCTTTCAAGATTTTGCTTATTGTTGACAGTGGTCCTGGACATCCTCCTTTTATTGGTGATCTTCATCCCAATATCAAAGCAGTATTTCTTCCTTCAAACACCACCTCTTTGATCCAACCAATGGATCAAGGAGTTATAGCAGCTTTTAAGGCCTACTACCTGAAGAGTACCTTTGTCCAGGCTATTGCTGCAACTGAGAAAGACACTGAGAAGACACTGATGCAATTCTGGAAGGATTCCAACATCTATGGCTGCATCAAGACCTTGCTTGGGCTTGGGGTGATGTCACCAAGGAGTGTATGAGTGGCATCTGGAAGAAGACACTCAAGAGGTTCATCCATGATTTCAAAGGATTTGCCAAGGATGAGGAGGTTGCACAACTCAACAACACTGTGGTTGAGATGGCAAACAACTTTAATCTGGGTGTGGATGAGGGTGACATTGAGGAGCAACTAGAAGTAGTTCCTGAGAAATTGACTAATGAGGAGTTCTTGTAACTAAAACAGAAAAACATAGCTGAAGAAGAGGCAAGAGAAAAGGAAACTGCAGGAGAAGAATAATCCCCAAGAAAATTCATACTGACGAGTTTAGCAGAAGCTTTTGCAGACCTCAACAAGCTCCTTAAAAAGTTTGAAAACATGGACCCCAACACCAAAAGGTTTTCATTAATAGAGAAGAATGTTCATGGTGTATTATCTGCTTACAGGCAAATAAACCTATGATGAAAAAAAGAAATAAACCAGGCAAACCACCATAGACATATTTCTGAAAAGAGTGACATCTCCTCAAGAAGAGCCTCAGGCAAGTCCTTCAAGAGATATTCCAGAAAAAGGCATTGTTATCATAGGAGATGACAGCTCCATGCATGATATTGCCCCCAAAGACCTAGTGGGACAAGATGTGGAGGTGGAAGACAGTGATACTGATGATCCTGACCCTGTGTAGGCCTAGGCTAATATGTGTGTTTGTGTCTTAGTTTTCAGCAGAAAAGTTTAAAAAGTGAAAAAAAATTTTTTTAAATAGAAAAAAGCTTATAGAATAAGGACATAAAGAAAGAAAATATTTTTGTACAGTGGTTCCATGTGTTGGTGTTTTAAGCTAAGTATTATTACAAAAGTTAAAAAAAATTTAAAAGTTTATAAAATAAAAAAGTTACAGTAAGCTAGGTTTAATTTATTATAGAAGAAAGAAACATTTTTTAAATAAATTTAGTGTAGCCTAAGTGTACAGTGTTTATGAAGTCTACAGTAATGTCCTAGGCCTTCATATTCACTCATCACTTACTCACTGACTCACCCAGAGCAACTTCCAGTCCTGCAAGCTCCATTCGTGGTAAGTGCCCTATACAGGTGTACCATTTTTTATCTTTTATACCATATTTTTACTGTACCTTTTTTGTTTAGATATGTTTAGATACACAGATAATTACCATTGTGTTACAATTGCCTACAGTATTCAGTACAGTAATATGCTGTGCAGGTTTGTAGCCTAGGACAATAGGCTATACCATATAGCCTGGATGTGTAGTAGGCTGTACCACCTCAGTTTGTGTAAGTCTACTCTATGATGTTTGCACAACGATGAAATTGCCTAATAACGCATTTCTCAGAATGTATCCCCATCGTTAAGTGACACATGACTGCACTTGGTACGATTTCAGTTTTTTAAAATTTATTGACAGGTGTTTTTGGCCTAATATATGGGCTATTCTGCGGAATGTTCCATGTGCATTGAGAAGAATGTGTATTCTTTAGTTGTTGGGTAGAGTGTTCTGTATGTGTCTGTTAGGTCTAATTGGTTTATACTATCATTTAAGTCCTCTATTTCCGTATTGAGCTTCTGTCTGGTTGACCTATCCATTATTGAAAGTGGAGTATTGAAGTCTCTATTATTGAAGAACTGTCCATTTCTCCCTTCAATTTTCTCAATTTTTGCTTTATATATTTTAGGGCTCTGTTAAATACATATATATTTATAATTGTTATATTTTATTGCTGTCTGGAGCCTTTAATGCTCTTCTTTGTCTCTTGTAACCTTTTTTGATTTAAAGTCTATTTTGTCTGACAATCTGGAAGAAATGGATAAATTCTTAGAATCATACAACCTTCCAAAACTGGATCAAGAAGAAGTAGAGAATTTGAATAGACCAATCACCAGTAAGGAGATCGAAACAGTAATCACAAACCTCCCCAAAAATAAAAGTCCAGGACCAGATGGCTTCCCTGGTGAATTCTACCAAACATTCAAAGAAGACTTAATACCTATCCTTCTCAAACTCTTCCAGCAAATTGAGGAGGGGGGGAAGCTCCCTAACTCATTCTACGAAGCTGACATTACCCTGATACCAAAACCAGACAAGGACAACACAAAAAAAGAAAATTACAGGCCAATATCACTGATGAACATCGATGCAAAAATCCTCAATAAAATACTAGCAAATCGCATACAACAATACGTTAAAAAGATTATACACCATGATCAAGTGGGATTTATTCCAGGGATGCAGGGATGGTTTAACATTTGCAAATCAATCAACGTAATACACCACATTAATAAAATGAAGAATAAAAATCACATGATCATCTCAATAGATGCAGAGAAAGCATTTGACAAGATACAGCATCCATTTATGATAAAAACTCTGAATAAAATGGGTATAGAAGGAAAGTACCTCAACATAATAAAGACCATATATGAGAAACCCACAGCTAATATCATCCTCAATGGTGAAAAACTGAAAGCCATCCCTCTAAGAACAGGAACCAGACAAGGATGCCCACTGTCACCACTCCTATTTAACATAGTACTGGAAGTCCTAGCCAGAGCAATCAGGCAAGAGAAAGAAATAAAAGGGATCCAAATTGGAAAGGAAGAAGTGAAACTGTCACTATTTGCAGATGACATGATTTTATATATAGAAAACCCCAAAGAATCCACCAGAAAACTTTTAGAAGTAATAAACGAATATGGTAAAGTTGCAGGATACAAAATCAACATACAAAAATCAGTTGCATTTCTGTACACTAACAACGAAGTAGCAGAAAGAGAAATTAAGAATACCATCCCATTTACAATTGCAACAAAAAGAATAAAATACCTAGGAATAAACTTAACCAAAGAGGTGAAAGATCTGTACACCGAAAACTATAAAACATTTCTGAAAGAAATTGAAGAAGACACAAAGAAATGGAAAGATATTCCGTGCTCTTGGATTGGAAGAATTAACATAGTTAAGATGTCCATACTTCCTAAAGCCATCTATAGATTCATTGCAATCCCTATCAAAGTTCCAACAACATTTTTCACAGAAATAGAACAAAGAATCCTAAAATTTATATGGAACAACAAAAGACCCCAAATAGCTAAAGGAATCCTGAGAAAAAAGAACAAAGTTGGAGGTATCACACTCCCTGATTTCAAAATATACTACAAAGGTGTAGTAACCAGAACAGCATGGTACTGGCACAAAAACAGACACACAGATCAATGGAATAGAATCGAAAGCCCAGAAATAAACCCACACATCTATGGACAGCTAATCTTTGACAAAGGAGCCAAGAACATACAATGGGGAAAAGAAAGTCTCTTCAACAAATGGTGTTGGGGGGGCGGAGTCAAGACGGCGGCATAGGCAGACTCTGAACTCACCTCCTCCCGTGGACACAGCCAATTTACAACTACTCGTGGAAAAATTACCCCTGAGACAGAACTGAAAACTGGATAAGAGGAACTCCTGCAACAACGGACAATCCTAACTGGGGTAGAAGAGGCAGAGACTCCCTTCTGGAGAGGAAAAATGCCGCCGTCACAAGCCGCCAGCTTCACGGCCGCCGGGAGCAGCTACAGGCTAGAAGAGAATGGCATGATATATTTAAAGTGCTAAAAGGAAAAAACTTACAGCCAAGAATACTCTACCCAGCAAGGTTATCATTCAAAATGGAAGGAGAGATCAAAATTTTCCCAGATAAGCAAAAATTAAAGGAGTTTGTCACCAAGAAACCAGTGCTACAAGAAATGTTAAAGGGACTGATTTAAGGGGAAAAGAGAAGACCACAAATAGGAAAAATTATCTATTTCCACGATTAGAACGTAATGGATACAAATGCACAAAAAAGAGGTTGGATATGATATCAAAAACATAAAAGGAGGGAGGAGGGTAGTTAAAGAGTACAGCTTTCAGACAGAGGTCAAACTAAAGTGACCATCAATTCTGTATAGAAGAAGTAAGGAACAGAGAAGGACTACTAAAACACTGAGGAAAAAAAAAAAAAAGTTAAAAAATGGCAGTAAGTACATACTTATCAATAGCTACTTTAAACGTCAATGGACTAAATGCTCCAATTAAAAGGCATAGGGTGGCTGACTGGATAAAAACAAGACCCATATATATGCTGCATACAAGAGACACACTTCAGACCTAAAGACACTCACAAACTGAAAGTGAAGGGATGGAAAAAGATACTCACGCAAATGGCAATGAAAAAGAAAGCTGGGGTAGCAGTACTCATATCAGACAAAATAGACTTTAAAACAAAACTGTAAAACGAGACAAAGAAGGGCATTACATAATGATCAAGGGAACAATCCAACAAGAGGATATAACACTTGTAAATATCTACGCACCCAATGTAGGTGCACCTAAATATATAAAGCAATTATTAACAGACATAAAAACAGAAATAGACAGTAACACAATAAGAGTAGGGACTTTAACACTCCACTTACACCAACGGATAGATCATCCAAACAGAAGATCAATAAGGAAACATTGGCCTTAAACGACACACTAGAACAGATGGACCTAGTAGATATATACAGAGCATTCCATCCAAAAACCGAAGAATACACGTTCTTTTCAAATGCACATGGAACGTTCTCCAGGATTGATCACATATTAGGCCACAAACAAGTCTCCATAAATTTAAGAAGATTGAAATAATACCAAGCATCTTTTTCTGACCACAAAGGTATGAAACTAGAAATCAACTATAGGAAGAAAATCAGAAAAGCCACAAATACATGGAGATTAAACAAAATGCTACTGAACAACGACTGGGTTAATGAAGAAATCAAAGAAGAAATCAAAAATACCTGGAGACAAATGAAAATGAAAATACGACATGCCAGAATTTATGGGATACAGCAAAAGCGGTTCTAAGAGGGAAGTTTATAGCAATACAGGCCTATCTCATCAAACAAGAAAAATCTCAAAATAAACAATCTAACAATGCACCTAAAGGAACTGGAAAAAGAAGAACAAACAAAACCCAAAATCAGTAGAAGAAGGGAAATAATAAAATCAGAGCAGAAATAAATGAAATAGAGACCAAAAACAATAGAAAAAATTAATAAAACCAAGAGCTGGTTCTTTGAAAAGATCAACAAAATAGACAAACCTTTAGCTAGACTCACCAAGAAAAAAAGAGAGAAGGCGCAAATAAGTAAAATCAGAAATGAAAGAGGAGAGGTTACAACAGACACCTCAGAAATACAAAAGATTATAAGAGAATACTATGAAAAACTATATGCCAACCAATTCGACAATCTGGAAGAAATGGATAAATTCTTAGAATCATACAACCTTCCAAAACTGGATCAAGAAGAAGTAGAGAATTTGAATAGACCAATCACCAGTAAGGAGATCGAAACAGTAATCACAAACCTCCCCAAAAATAAAAGTCCAGGACCAGACGGCTTCCTGGTGAATTCTACCAAACATTCAAAGAAGACTTAATACCTATCCTTCTCAAACTCTTCCAGCAAATTGAGGAGGGGAAGCTCCTAACTCATTCTACTAAGCTGACATTACCCTGATACCAAAAACCAGACACGACAACACAAAAAAAGAAAATTACAGGCCAATATCACTGATGAACATCGATGCGAAAAATCCTCAACAAAATACTAGCAAATCGCATACAACAATACGTTAAAAAGATTATACACCATGATCAAGTGGGATTTATTCCAGGTATGCAGGGATTGTTTAACATTCACAAATCAATCAACGTAATACACCACATTAATAAAATGAAGAACAAAATCACATGATCATCTCAATAGATGCAGAGAAAGCATTTGACAAGATCCAGCATCCATTTATGATAAAAACTCTTGAATAAAATGGGTATAGAAGGAAAGTACCTCAACATAATAAAGACCATATATGAGAAACCCACAGCTAATATCATCCTCAATGGTGAAAAACTGAAAGCTATCCTCTAAGAACAGGAACCAGACAAGGATGCCCCACTGTCACCCCTCCTATTTAACATAGTATTGGAAGTCCTAGCCAGAGCAATCAGGCAAGAGAAAGAAATAAAAGGGATCCAAATTGGAAAGGAAGAAGTGAAACTGTCACTATTTGCAGATGACATGATTTTATATATAGAAAACCCCAAAGAATCCACCAGAAAACTTTAGAAGTAATAAACGAATATGGTAAAGTTGCAGGATACAAAATCAACATACAAAAATCAGTTGCATTTCTGTACACTAACAACGAAGTAGCAGAAAGAGAAATTAAGAATACCATCCCATTTACAATTGCAACAAAAAGAATAAAATACCTAGGAATAAACTTAACCAAAGAGGTGAAAGATCTGTACACCGAAAACTATAAAACATTTCTGAAAGAAATTGAAGAAGACACAAAGAAATGGAAAGATATTCCGTGCTCTTGGATTGGAAGAATTAACATAGTTAAGATGTCCATACTTCCTAAAGCCATCTATAGATTCAATGCAATCCCTATCAAAGTTCCAACAACATTTTTCACAGAAATAGAACAAAGAATCCTAAAATTTATATGGAACAACAAAAGACCCCGAATAGCTAAAGGAATCCTGAGAAAAAAGAACAAAGCTGGAGGTATCACACTCCCTGATTTCAAAATATACTACAAAGCTATAGTAACCAAAACAGCATGGTACTGGCACAAAAACAGACACACAGATCAATGGAATAGAATCGAAAGCCCAGAAATAAACCCACACATCTATAGACAGCTAATCTTTGACAAAGGAGCCAAGAACATACAATGGGGAAAAGAAAGTCTCTTCAACAAATGGTGTTGGGAAAACTGGATAGCCATATGCAAAAAAATGAAAGTAGACTCTTACCTTACACCATACACAAAAATTAACTCCAAATGGATTAAAGACTTGAATGTAAGACCTGAAACTGTGAAAGTTCTAGAAGAAAACATAGGCAGTACGCTCTTCGACATCAGTCTTAGCAACACTTTTTCAAACACCACATCTGACCGGCAAGAGAAACAATAGAAAAAATAAACAAATGGGACTACATCAAACTAAAAAGCTTCTGCACAGCAAAGGAAACCATCAACAAAACGAAAAGACAACCTAACAATTGGGAGAAGATATTTGCAAACCATACATCTGATAAGGGCTTAATCTCCAAAATATATAAAGAACTCATGCATCTCAACAACAAAAAAACTACCAAGCCAATTAAAAAATGGGCAAAAGACCTGAACAGACATTTCTCCAAAGAAGATATACAGATGGCCAACAGACACATGAAAAGATGTTCAAAATCACTAACTATCAGGGAAATGCAAATCAAAACTACAATGAGATATCACCTCACGCCCGTCAGAATGGCTATAATTAACAAGACAGGAAACAACATGTGTTGGAGAGGATGTGGAGAGAAGGGAACTCTCATACACTGCTGGTGGGAGTGCAAACTGGTGCAGCCACTATGGAAAACAGTATGGAGATTCCTCAAAAAATCAACGATAGAACTACCATATGATCCAGCTATTCCACTGTTGGGTATTTATCCAAAGAACTTGAAAACACCAATTTGCAAAGGTACATGCACCCCTGTGTTCATTGCAGCCTTATTCACGATAGCCAAGACTTGGAAGCAACCTAAGTGCCCATCAAGGGACGAATGGATAAAAAAGCTGTGGTATATATACACAATGGAATACTACTCAGCCATAAGAAACGATGAAATCCAGCCATTTGTGACAACATGGATGGACATTGAGGGCATGATGCAAAGTGAAATAAGTCAGAGGGAGAAGGTCAAATACCGTATGATTTCCTTCATTAAGTAGTAGATAATAACAACAATAAACAAACACATAGGGACAGAGATTGGATTGGTGGTTACCAGAGGGGAAGGGGGGAGGGAGGAGGGTGAATGGGATAATTGGGTACATGTGTGTGGTGATGGGTTGTAATTAGTATTTTGGTGGTGAACATGATGTAATCTATGCAGAAATAGAAGTACAATGATGTACACCTGAAATTTTTACAATGTTATAAACCAATGTTACTGCAATAAACAAAAAATTTAAAAAAAAAAACAAAAAAAAACAAATGGTGTTGGGAAAACTGGATAGCCATATGCAAAAAAATGAAAGTAGACCCTTACCTTACACCATACACAAAAATTAACTCCAAATGGATTAAAGACTTGAATGTAAGACCTGAAACTGTGAAACTTCTAGAAGAAAACATAGGCAGTACGCTCTTTGACATCAGTCTTAGCAACATCTTCTCAAACACCACGTCTGACCGGGCAAGAGAAACAATAGAAAAAATAAACAAATGGGACTACATCAAACTAAAAAGCTTCTGCACAGCAAAGGAAGCCATCAACAAAACGAAAAGACAACCTAACAATTGGGGGAAGATATTTGCAAACCATACTTCTGATAAGGGCTTAGTCTCCAAAATATATAAAGAACTCATGCATCTTACCAACAAAAAAACTACCAACCCAATTAAAAAATGAGCAAAGGACCTGAACAGACATTTCTCCAAAGAAGATATACAGATGGCCAACAGACACATGAAAAGATGTTCAAAATCATTAACTATCAGGGAAATGCAAATCAAAACTACAATGAGATATCACCTGACGCCCGTCAGAATGGCTATAATTAACAAGACAGGAAACAACATGTGTTGAAGAGGATGTGGAGAGAAGGGAACTCTCATACACTGCTGGTGGGAGTGCAAACTGGTGCAGCCACTATGGAAAACAGTATGGAGATTCCTCAAAAAATCAAGGCTAGAACTACCATATGATCCAGCCATCCCACTGCTGGGTATTTATCCAAAGAACTTGAAAACACCAATTTGTAAAGGTACATGCGTGTTCATTGCAGCGTTATTCACAATAGCCAAGACTTGGAAGCAACCTAAGTGCCCATCAAGGGACGAATGGATAAAGAAGCTGTGGTATATATACACAATGGAATACTACTCAGCCATAAGAAACGATGAAATCCAGCCATTTGTGACATCATGGATGGACATTGAGGGTATAATGCAAAGTGAAATAAGTCAGAGGGAGAAGGTCAAATACCGCATGATTTCCTTCATTAAGTAGTAGATAATAACAACAATAAACAAACACATAGGGACAGAGATTGGATTGGTGGTTACCAGAGGGGAAGTGGGAGGGAGGAGGGTGAAAGGGATAATTCGGTACATGTGTGTGGTGATGGGTTGTAATTAGTATTTTGGTGGTGAAAATGATGTAATCTATGCAGAAATGGAAGTACAATGATGTACACCTGAAATTTTTACAATGTTATAAACCAATGTTACTGCAATAAACAAAAAATTAAAAAAAAAAATAAATAAAAAAAATAAAGTCTATTTTGTCTGATAATAATATAGCCTCCCCAGTTCTGTTTAGGTTATTATTTACATGGAATATCTTTTTCTATCCTCCTACCTTCAACCTCTTTGTGTCCTTATATCTAAAGGGAATATCTGTAGACAGCAGATAGATGAATCTTGTTTTTTTTTTTAATCCAATCTGCCAAGTTTGCCTTTTAATAGGAAGGATTAATCTATTTACATTTAATGTGATTACTGATGAAGAAGGATTTACTTCTACTTTATATCTGTTTGTTATCTGCATGTCTTATATGTTTTCTGTTCTTGAATTACTTCATTACTGCCTTTTTTATATTTGACTTTTTACAATGTACCACTTAGATTCCCTTCTTCTTTCCTTTTCTTTATATTTTTTAGTTACTTTTTTAGTGGTTACCTTGGGGATTACAATTAACATCTTAAACCTGTAACAACCTGGTTTGAACAATATCAACTTAGCTTCAATACTATATACCCTGCTCCTATTTGTCTCCATTCCTCCCTCTTTATATTATTATTGTCACAGGTTATATTTTTATAGATTGTGTGCCTATTAACAAAGATTTATAATTATTATTTTGTGCATTTTCCTTTTAAAAAAAAAGATGAGGAGTTACAAACCAAAAGTAAATTAATACTGGCTTTCATATTTATCTTTACCAGTGTTCTTTATTTCTCCATTTGCCTTCCAGTTACTGACTAGTGTCCTTTCATTTCAGCCTGAAGGGCTCCCTTTAGCATTTCTTATAGGGTAAGTCTTAGTAACAGACTCTCTTAGATTTGTTTATCTGGGATTGTCTTAATTTCTCCTCATTCTTGAAGGATAGTTTGCTGGATATAGAATTCTTGGTTGGCAGTTTTGTTTCTTTCAAAACTTTAAATATGTCACCCCAGTGCCTTCTGACCTCCATGGTGTCTGATAAGAAATTATCTGTTAATCTTATTGACATTATTGAAATTATCTGTTATTCTTATGTGACGAGTCACTCCTCTTGCTACTTTTGCTATTTTCTTTGTCTTTGGCTTCTGACAATTTGACTCTAATGTGTCGTGTGTAGATCTCTTTGAGTTCATCTTGCTTGGAGTTTGTTAAGCTTCTTGGATGTGTAGAAACATGTCTTCCGTCAAATTTTGGGAGTTTTTGGACATTATTCTTCAAAATTCTTTCTTGCCCTTTCCATCTCTCTTCTCCTGGGATTCCCATAATGTGTATGTTGGTTATATATATGCGTATGTTGATGGTGTCCCCCAGATTTTAGCCTCTGTTCACTTTTTTTTCATTTTTTTTTTCTTTCTCTTCCTCAGACTGGATAATTTTAATTGTTCTATCTTCAGGTTTGCTGGTTCTTTCTTCTGCCTGATCAATCTTGAACCCTTTGGTGACTTTTTCATTTCAGTTATTATACTTTTCAACTCCAGACTTTCTATTTATAATTTTTATAATTTCTGTCTCTTTACTGATATTCTCATTTTGTTTATACATCATTTTCCTGGTTTCTCTTAGTCCTTTGTGGTTTGCTTTTGCTCTCAGCATATTTAAATTGGTTTGTTTAACATCTTTTTGTTGCATGCTCAATGTCTGGGCTTCTTCGGGGACAGTTTCTGTCTATTTTTTATTTTGAAAGAGCATACTTTTATGTTTCTTTGTACATTTTATGATTTTTTTGTTGAAAACTGGCCATTTGGATACTATAATGTGGGAATTTTGGAAATCAGATTTTCCTCTTCCCCAGGGTTTGCTGTTCTTGATTGTTAAAAGTTGTAGCTTGTGTTCAGCCAGTGTTTTGACTGAGATTTCCTTGAATGCCAGTATCTTAATATAAACAAACTAATAAACAAAAACAAAAAAAATTTTTTTTTGTCTTTGCAGATAACTCTGTGCCATGGCATTCTTTTAACATTTAACCAGGCTGTTTATAATTCTGCCTTAGCTTTCACTTTCTGCTTGCACTGAGACTATAGATCAGTCAGTAGTGAAAGGTTAGGGTCTTTTCAGGTCTTTTCTGAGCATGTATCCTATCCTGGGCATGTATGCGGCTTTCTAAATTCCCCAGGATACACAAGTACTTTTGAATACCCTAATTTCCCAAAGAAACTCCCTGGCTTTTCCTCCTAGGTCTTAAGTGGTCTATTGTATATCTTTTGTCCCACAGAGCTGTGGGTTTTTGTTAACCTTACAATGTTTTTGAGCAGTCCCACCCACTGCTTTTCTACCCTGAGTGGGTTTCAAATTAGGAGAAATAGAATCAAGTGCCTTATGTCAGTCCTTCAGGTAGGCCCAGATAGATTAGAACAAACACAGTAACTTGCAAATAAGGTCTGCTTTGCTTCTCCAGAATCGGGGACCAGTGTGCCACATGGAAATGTGGGCTGCCATCTTCAAGACTGCCACTGAGCTGGGGATTAGAGGGGGTGGGCAAGGGAAAGTAAAGATACCACAAAGCTTTCCTACTATTTTTTTAATTGCCTTTTTCTTGATTCAGTATTTGCTTGGTTGCTGTAAACCCTTAACTGTCTTCCATAGTTCTGACAAAGTTGGTACTGAGAGTTTCTGGTTGTTTTTTCAATGTTTCTGTGAAGGGATGGGAATATGCAGTTATCTACTCTGCCATTTTGCTGATGTCTAGACTTCACCTCTTGATGTGAATTGCACCATGCTCAATGAAGGAGGAAAGGAAATGACAGCTTCCATCTTGGAGACTAATTACTACAGATATTTTTAAGGCTTTTGATAAATATCCCCAAATTGCCTTCCAAAAAGTTTGCAGTTCCACAAGCAATGTATAAGACCGCTATTTCTTCATACATTCACCAACAGACTACTATTCCTTCATACATTCACCAACACAATAGTTTTCTATTTTTGCTATTTTGACAGGGAAAGAAAGTGTCTCATTTTAAAGATTTTATTTATTTATTTATTTTCCCCCCAAAGCCCCAGTAGATAGCTGTACGTCATAGCTGCACATCCTTCTAGTTGCTGCATGAGGGACGCGGCCTCCGCATGGCCGGAGAAGCAGTGCCGCGTGCGCACCCGGGATCCGAACCCGGGCCGCCAGCAGCGGAGCGCGCGCACTCAACCGCTAAGCCACGGGGCCGGCCCGAAAGTGTCTCATTTTAATTTTAACCCACATTATAAATGTTTTAGTGAGATTAAACATTTTTTTTTCACATATTTATTAATCATTTGGAACTCTCCTTTTGAGAATTACCTGCTTGTAGTGGCACATTCACCTTTTATACCAGAGGGTTCTGAAACTTTTTAAAACTTTGCATTTAGTCCCTTTCCAGAAATAAATTGAGACTATTTACCATAAATGATATATATAGACTAGGTTGCTAATCTAGAAATACAAAGTTAAAAACTCAAGCCATGGAAACAAAAAGGAAGAAAGTGTTAAATAAAGCGGTCATGAATAAGCATCAAATCTGAGTTGTCTAACAAAAAGGGCAGCCTTATAAGTTATGCCATTCTAATCATAAAGGAAGACACACACTAGTCCCAAAATTAGAGACAGGATTTTTCTCTTGGCATTAAATTGTAAAATAAATTTCTCATTTGAGCTCTTACATACAGAATACTGAGTGACAGAATAATAGCATTGTTAATGAAAGTTTTATAGCAAATGCAGAAGCAATTTTTTATTGAAGTATAATTGACATATAATAGTATATTGGTTTCAGGTGTACAACATAATGATTTGATATTTATATGCATTGCAAAATGATCACCACAATAAATCTAATTAACATCCGTCACCATACATCGTTACAAAAAATTTGTTTTTCTTGTAATAAGAACTTTTAAGATCCACTCTCTTAGCAACTTTCAAGTATATAATACAGTATTATTAACTGTAGTTACCATGCTGTATATTACATCCTCATGACTTATTTACTTTATAACTGGAGGTTTGTACCATTTGACTCCCTTCACCCATTTCATCCACCCTCCACCCCCACCTCTGGCAACCAGCAATCTGTCCTCTGTCAATGAGGTTTTTTTTTAAATTTATCATTGTTTTTATCTCCTCTGACTTTTTATCAATTTAGCTTAACTATATATAGTACTTTTAAAATTATGCTGTATCAACTTTTAAATATCCTTAGACTTTTTTAGTGAGAAATAGTTATTAGCTATAAGTTTTTTCTTTGGCTGTAGGGAGGTAGAAGGTATATTTCTCCTCCAATATATAATGCAAATATAAATATATAACTATATATAGTGACAATATATAGTGCAAAGGCTAATTAGAATGGCAGTGATAGAAAATCGGACCCGATATTCATAAAGTATTATTTGCCTTTGGTTCCTGGCTGAGGCATGTGTGTACCAAACTGCTGAATCTTGTCAATGTATAACAATATATATAAATTTAATGCATTCTTAAACATGAAAAGAAGCTCAGTTACTTTCATAATAAAAGAAATGCAAATTAAAAGCACCCTTCTTCCCGTGGCTTAGCGGTTAAGTGTGCGTGCTCCGCTGCTGGCGGCCCGGGTTCGGATCCCAGGCGTGCACCAATGCACCGCTTCTCTGGCCATGCTGAGGCCGCGTCCCACATACAGCAACTAGAAGGATGTGCAGCTATGACATACAACTATCAACTGGGGCTTTGGGGGGAAAAAATAAATACATAAATAAAATTAAAAAAAAAAAACCACCCTTGGGCCGGACCCGTGGCTTAGCAGTTAAGTGCGTGCGCTCCGCTACTGGCAGCCCAGGTTCGGATCCCGGGCGCGCACCAACGCACCGCTTCTCCGGCCATGCTGAGGCTGTGTCCCACATACAGCAACTAGAAGGATGTGCAACTATGACATACAACTATCTACTGGGGCTTTGGGGGGAAAAAAGCAGGAGGATTGGCAATAGATGTTAGCTCAGAGCTGGTCTTCCTCAGCAAAAAAAGAGGAGGATTAGCATGGATGTTAGCTCAGGGCTGATCTTCCTCACAAAAATTAAAAAAAAAACACCCTGAAATACCTTGTTTTTTTTTAATTGCAGAAGAAGAAAAAGGCTTGATAACTCATTATGTTATTGATAAGAATATTCGGAAACAGGTCCTCTCATACCGACTAGTGAGAGTATAAATTGGTATACAATTCCTGTGGAGGGCAATTTGGTAATAGCTATTAAAATACAAATGCCTGTATCTTTTAACCTAGTAATTCACTTCCAATAACTTCTCCTCAGATAAATATTCTTAGCAAGGCCATTAATGATCCCTACATTGATAAATCCAGTGGTCTGCTCTCAGGGTCATTGTGACCTGTCATCAGCATTTAACTACTCAGTCCTCCTTGAAGCACTTTCTTTATCTGGCTTTCAGGACACCATACTCTCCTGGTTTTATTCCTCTCTCTCTGGCCTTTGTTATCTCTCCAGCCTCTAAATGTTGGAGTCCCTCAGAGCTCAGTCCCTGGACTTCTTTTCAGTCTACACTCACTCCCTTGGTTTCTATCCAGTCTCATGGCTCTAAATACCATCTATGTGCTGATGGCTCCCAAATTTATATATCAAGCCTGGACCTCTCTCCTGAACTCCAGATTTGTATATCTAATTCTCACAAACTCTCTGGTCAGAGCCATAGTAATCTCTCACCTGGTCTCCCTGCATCTACCATTCCACCCTTCAGTTTATTCTTTTTTTCTAAAGTAACAGCTTTATTGAGATATAATTCATAGATCATTCAATTCATCCATTTAAAGTGTACAATTCAATGACTTTTAGTATACTCACAGAGTTGTACAGCCATCACCACAATCAACTTTATAACAGTTTTGTTACCCCTAATAGAAACCCCATATATGTTAGCAGTCACTCTACATTTCTATATTTCTTCCCAACCCTCATGCCAACCCTCCCACCCCTACCAGACAGCCCTAGGCAACCACTTGTCTACTTTTTGTTTGTATAGATTTGCTAAATCTAGACGTTTCATATAAATGGAATCATAAAATATGTGGTCTTTGTGACTGGCTTCTTTCATTTAACATGATGCTGTCAAGGTTCATCCATACTATAGCATGTATCAGTACTTCATTTCTTTATTGTTGAATAATATTTCATTGTATGGATATACCACATTTTCTTTTTCCATTCTTCAGTTGATGGATATTTGGGCAGTTTATTCTTAATACAGCATTCTATAATGGTTGTATTAAAAAGGAAGTCAACTCATGTAACTCCTCTGCTCAGAAACTACCAGTGACTCTCCATCACACTCTGAGTAAAAGTCAAAGTCCTTACAATGGCCTACAAGGGCCTATGTATTCTGTATGTACTTTGCCCTCACTTTTTCAGTCCAGCCAAACTGGCCTCCCTACTATTCTGCACACATGCCAGGCACACTCTTGCAGCAAGACCTTTACACTTGCTGTTCCCTTTGCCTGTAATTTCCTTATACCAGATATCTACATGACTTGCTCCTCACTTCCCTCAGATCTTCGCTCAAATTTTATCATCTCAGTGAGGCTTTCCCTGGTGAAATATGCTCCCCTACTCCACCACCCCCAGGCCGCAACATAGTCTATCTGCCTTCTTGTATTATTTTTCTCCATGGTACATATCACTAACATATTTATCTTAATTATTTATCTTGTTTATTATCTTTCTTTCTGCACTAGAATGTAAGCTCCATGAGGGCAAGAATTTTTGTCTGTTTTGTTTAATACTCTATCCTCAGGACCTAGAAAAGTGCCTCATGGATAGTAGGCACTCAGTATATATTTTGCAAGAATGAATAAATAACATTGTCTCTGGAGATGAAATTGGGTGTCTGGACAACAAGGTTGGAAGGAGACTGTTTATTATATATTATTTTATACCTTAAGTTTTGAATCATAAGGAAGGATATAGTCCTAATTAAATAAAATTAAAATTAGAAATTATGAGCAGAGGTATACAATTACCTATAAAAGAAAAATTGAATTTGTGAATTTGATTGTAAACTTCAAGGTACTATAATATATTTCAGCAGGAATCTGAAACTATAAGGAGGAAGAGCTATAACTTAATTTCCTCTAGGTTCTTGTAAGTTCTCCTGAAAATAGAAGGTAGAGTTTTGGCATAAGTGGTTTGACAGTGACAAAATGTATTTTCTTACTCACCATAAAGTCTGATATCATTATTGTAATTTAATGCAGTCTTATAAATTATGACCAAGAGTACACTTTTTATCCTAGATGGAGAGGAAAGAAAAGCTTTCACTTGCCTGTGCCATTTAGATTTCCAAAACTTTGTCCTTTCAGAGGCTCTACTGAGTGCACCTAAAATCATAACACCCATTTCTTTCCAGCGCCTGAGTCAAGCAGCCTTTTGTACACAACAACAGTTTAAAAAAATGTGTAAGGGTAAAGCCAGGGGTCAAATTAGCCAAAAGTACAATTTAGCTACTCTCTGAGTAGCTGCTTCCTGGCTTCCTTCCTACCTAGTCCATAGCCATATACTGTTCTGGGGGTCACATTTAGGCTTTTACATGAGAGAATAGCACATTGCTCAAATGTGATGGGGGAACAGACCTTAGATCTCCCCCACCCAGACTCTTCAGAGGTAGGAGATAAGAGAACGTAAATCTGCAGATAATAAAGTTGTTGTTGTTGTTGTTTTTCTGATACAGTGTCAAGGAAATGATTCCTCCAAGGCCACCTCTTACCCGTCGGACGGGAGGAGCTCAGAAGGCAAGTGCCAAAGCCAAGGTGATGCTATAAGTAATAAGGTGTTAAGTGCACTCATTTGAAAATAAGGCAGGGACTCTTCAGTATGTTTTCTAGAAGGGGTGAGAAATTGTAGCTTCACATATTTTCCTTCCTGGTTCTGGTTGTGACCGCTGGTGTACAGTGAATAGTACAGTGTTTAATTTTTGCCTGGTAGTCTCTGAGCTGGGAAGAAAAGGGCAATTTATACCTAAAGTATTATTGAACGTAAAACCCAAGCCAGTTTCAGACTTCCATTCTACAGCTTGACCTCTACAGAGGCCTCTTTACCAGACATTTTGTATTTTCCTAGGCGGTGAGTGACTACCACATGCAGATCAAGAACATTTCTAGAGCCATTCTGGATGAGTATCACAGGGTGTTTGGAAAACAGGCAGCCAAACTGGGGAGTGATATGGATAGTGAAACCCTGGAGGAACAGAAGTGCCAGCTCAGCTATGAACTTAATTGCTCTGGAAAATACTTTGCTTTCAAAGAACAACTCAAGGTAAATATTCATTTATTTAATTATTGCATAGGTTTTTATGAAGCATCTTCTCTACATACCCAGTTATTTTTTCTCCAGTTATGTTCAGCTATACTTCCACCTTTCTTGCGGTAGGTGCAAAGAGCTATGTTCTCTATGATAGACTATCAGAAGCTCCACTCTTGCAGAGCCTTGGAATGGTTCACTACGCATTCTGAGTGTGAGCTTTTAACAAACTAATTCTTTACTTGAGGCTAGTGCAGATTTTGGGCCAGATTTCATGTTGTTCTACCAGGCAGAAGTACCTGGTACTGATTCCATGACTAAATATCTCTGTCTCCCATTACCAACATTACCCTAGTCCATAGAATCACTAAGATTTGAGAAATATTTACTTAATAATTTCCCAAATAATAATGGTTAACATTTATTGTTTGCTGTATGCCAAATTTTTAAATGCTTTATATTGTACTAATTTAATCCTTACAACAACTCTATGAGGTAGGTTCTCCCCATTTTATAGATAGAGAAATACAATTAGTTGGTTAAGTAATTTGCCCAAGGTCACAGAGCTAGTAAAGGTCAAAGATGGGAACCAAATTCAGGCAGTCTGGCTCCAGAACTCAAATTCTTAACTGCTACATTGCATGGAACCTCTTTATGCACATTTACTGTGTGCCCTGTACTTTACTAAACAGATACAAGGAAAGCACGTGGAAATAATAAAGTGAAAAACAACCATTACTTGTGGAGGCAAGAGGCTGTTCTCAGTAGGTGGCATAGTCACATCTCAGTTTGATTCCTGGTTCTACTATTACTAACTGGATGACCTTGGTCGAGTGACTTTACCTTTCTGAGCCTCAATTTCCTTGCCTAACATTGAGGGTTAATATTATCACATAGAGTCATTTATGAGAATTAAATAATATAATGCATGGAAAGTGCTTAGTACAAAACCTGAAAATAATATTAGCTTGGGGGAAAAAAAGAAGAAAATGTCCTGGCTATAGAAATATGTTATTTGTATAGCATTTTAAGATTCACCATCGGTTATTTCTCTTTGGCTTCTCAATCATTTTCTGAAATAAGATAGTAATACCAAAAGTACATAGCTATTTAACAAGTGAGGAAACAAAGGTACCAAGTGTAAAATAATTTATGAGGTCGTACAGTGGGAGGATTAGAACCAGAATTCCATTCTCCAGACTCTCAAATCAGGTCTTTCTCCTTTTCTCCCTTGAATCATGTGGGTACCAGGAGAGAGGTAATACGTAAACCTAATACTAAGGTTTTCTTTGGCTTTATGACTCTCTTCACATAGTATGAGTCCTGCATTGACCATATTAGTGATGATGGTGACGTCAAGAAAGGAAGTCATACAGATTATGATGATTAGGGGAAAAATCAGAAAGGTGACAGTCTAGCAGTGACCAAGGGAGAAATCAATCACCTTCTGAAGTTCTGATGAGCCTTAGGCTAGAAGCTCAAGGGTGGCCTGTGCTGTCAGCATGGTACTGGACTGTGTTATCAGATGCATGATCTGTGTCTCTTGCAGCATGTTGTGGTAAAGATTGTGAGAGAGAAGTACTTGAAGACAACATCATTTGAAAGCCAGGAGGAACTGCAGACATTTATTAGTGAGCTCTATGTGTTCTTGGTGGATCAGATGCATGTGGCCTTAAACCAGGTAGGTGCTCAAGAACCAAGAGCTTCAGGGCATCAGGGTTTCTCTTCTCTGTAGGGCATCAGAGTTTCCTCTGAATGATTCCTTCTTTGCTTCCTTTCTTCCTTAATTCTACAAACATTTATTGAGGTGTTTGCTTTCTGCTAGACACTAAAAACACAAAGATGAATAAGAAACTGCCTAAGTTATAAGACTAATTTTAAGGAGAACAACTAGAAAAGTAAATTTCATAACTATCATAAAGGTGATGGATAAAAAAATAAATAAAATTGGCTATGTAAAATTGTGAAACAAAAATTATTCTATTTATTCTGTGAATGTGTGTAATTCTCAATTTTTTCTTCAAGATTGATAATCAAAACAAAGAGAAACTATGAGTTTGCAGATATTATAGCTGAATGACAATGACACTTCACACCTGCCTTTTCTATTTGACTGGTAGTCTGTTTTCCTCCCACTTGTCTGTTTATATTCGCACAGCTTGCATCTTGCCTTCATTTGCTCATTTTTTAACATATGCAGTAGTGGTTTATTTGAAAACGGACAAAATCAAAGTCTTTTTGTCCCCCTGGTAGTCTCTAACCAGCTATGCCTCCTCAAAGCCTCTATTCTATTTGCTGTTTCCTTCACCGTTTTTTTCTTCTCTGCCACCATCACTTTTTCTTTCCCCTTGTTCAGCCTTCCTGGAAGAGGTAGGAGAAGAGTGCCCGGTATCCTAGGACTAAGAGAACAATCTTGCTTTGGGCACAGATGATTTCAATGATTTGATTTGGAAAGCAATTGAGAATTGAGCATGAGATCACAATTACTGTTGCCTTATGTCCCCATGGAGCCCCTGTCTAGTAGTGGAGACAGGCACAAAATGCAAATCACTGCAGTAGAGTGAGGTAAGTGCTGTGATAGAGGTGTGTCCATGGTAGAACAGATTAGGGGATGCATAAAAGAAAAAGTGATCAGCTTCACCCTGAGACCTTGCAGGCAAGGATTCACAGAGGAGTTGTGACCTGAATTGGGCCTTGAAGGCTAAAAAAAGTTCTCCGGGTGGATGTTTTAGAGCATTTGAGTCATAGGGAACATCACAAAGGCTTGGAAGCTAGGAAGAATATGACACATACATAAACCACATATAGTTCAGGAGCAGAGGTTCAAGTGGTTGAGGGACCAAGAAGCAGGAGGTGAAGCCAGGATCAGTTCCTGATGTGGAAGTTGGGAGTGTGGAGGGAGGCCTTGTATGCCTCACAAAGAAGTTTTTACTTTTTCCCTTATTCGTAGTTAGAAGCAATAAATTGAATTATTTTACACAGGGGAATAGTATGATCAGATTTACATTTTACAAAAACATTCTCCTAGCAGTAGGATGGGTTAGAGGTGGTGAAACTGGTGATGTTAACTAGTCATTAAATAGTAAGAAGGAAAAGGAGTCAAAGATTCTTAAGTTTAAAGCTCACTAACTGGGTAGTTGGTAGTACCATTAACCATGACAAGAAATACGACATGAGCAAATTTGGTGGGAGGCAGGTGATGTTGAATTCAGTTTTGAACATTGGCTTTAGTGGGGTTTTGCTCAAGAGAGAGATCTGAGCTAGAGTTGAGATTTGGGGGGCCATGAGTATATAGATGCTCGTTAAACTATGGTCATAGATGAAGCTGCCGAGAAAACATGAGTAGAGAGAGAAGCAAGCTGGTGGTGGAACCCTAGGAAACACCAATATTTAAGGGGTTGATGAGTAAAAGAATTAATGAAGGAGACAAGTGAATTGTTAAAAAGGCAAAAGAGCCAGAAGACAGTGGTGTCACAGAAGCTAAGGGAAGAAAATTTTAAGAAGAAAAATTGGTCAACATTGTTAAATACTACTAGGAGTTCAAGAAAAACAAAATCTGGGGTGGAGGGAGGGGGAATTGGAGAAAGGTGGTTAAAAGGTACAAACCTCCAGTTACAAGATAAGTAAGTACTAAGGATGTAATGTACAGTATGATGACTATAGTTAACACTCTTGTATGATACATATGAAAGTTGTTAAGAGAGTAAATCCTAAGAGTTCTCCTCACAAGAAAAACAAATTTTTTTTTTTGCTTTCTCTTTTTGTTATATCTATATTATGAGATGATGGATGCTAACTAAACTTATCGTGGTAATCATTTCACAATATATGTAAGTCAAACCATTATGCTGTACACCTTAAATTTACACAATGATGTATGTAAATTATATCTCAATAAAACTAGGAAAAAAAATCTGAAAAGTTTTCATTGGATTTGGCAATAAGGAGGTTATTGTTAACATTTACATAGAAATTTCATTAACTAATGGAATGGATACAAATTATAATGAATTGAAGAGTAAATGAGTGATTAGGAAGCAGGTGAATATAAATTCAAGAAGTTAGAAGATGAAGGGAAGAAGTAGGAAAGTAGTAGCTAGAAATTACAGAGATTTTCTTTTTAAGACAAAAAAACCTTTAGCACACTTTAGTCCACAGGTTTGGGAACAGGAGTCAGCAGGCTGGGAGAAGTTGAAAACAGAGGGAAAGAGGGGATAATCGATGGCAAGCCCAGGGTGGTACAAGTGGGAAAATATCAAGAATTTAGATGAAAGGATTAGCCTCGAAGCAGAGAAGGATGCAGTGCCTCTTCCTCTGAGACTGAAAGGAGAAAGATACAATGGATGCAGAAATAAACAATTTAGGTATGGCGTTCAAAAGTTGAGGGATTTCTTGCCTCATGATTTCTATTTCCTCTAAGAAATAACATCTTTATTGAAAGTGAAGGAGATAAGGGTTGAATGAAAAGCTTGAAGAAAGGAAAGAAAATATAGATACCGCATAGCATTATGCAATATGTTGCTGAACAAGGACAAATACATAGATTGCTGAGAGTATTAAAGGCCTTCAGCTAAGATTGAATACCAGAAGAATCTGTGGCAGTTCAGATATCTCTATGTATGCAATTTGCCTCAGGACATGTTAGCAGCTCCTGTCTAAAAATGAAGTCAGATTGTAGGATTGCTTTAATTTGGGAGTTTTCAGGACAAGTGCAGGAGAAGGACGGGATGGCTGGGACTTGAGTGTGCTGGTGAGAGAGTAGTAAGAGTGGATAATCATGAGGCTTATCCACTTGGGAAATGATAGGCATATTGGAAGTGAAGGAAATTAAGTCAGAGAGCAGTTTTAAGGGGACTAAGTGACAAAAAGGCAGAAAGCTTGTAATGTGGGTTCTAGGAGTGGGATATTAGAGGTAGAGTTTTCTGGTTTGGGCATGGAAGTAGGGATTTAGAGGTCAAGATCATCAAAATTAAAAAGAACAAAGAACACTGTCAATTAACATTAGTCAATGTCAGAAGCTCTCTTTGGCCCATCTGAAATTTAGCTTTACTCCACATCCCGTAGCAACTCTACTTGTTAAAGTCACTGACATTATTTTTATTTATAATTGAAGAATTTTGAGGGGTCTTCTTTGGTTATAGCTTCTGACTCAGGAGATCACTTATTATACCAGACCTGCTTTCCTATCTGGGTATATAGGATATATTATTTTTCTGGGTTTCCTCCTACCTTTCTGGCTATTTCTATCATGTCTCCTTTGCAGGATCTATCTTGTCTATATATCCCACTAAAAGTATAAATGTAGCTTCTAAATCTTTACCCTTAGTCTCCTGTTTTCTTGATGTTTGAAGACTGTAGCTAGTGCTTGCCAACCTTTTTCATGTTATGGCTCCTAAAAAAATGATAATATTTGTCCTATACACTAGAGAAAATGAAGGAAGCTGTTTGATGTTGGAGGAGACTTGGTTAGGGATTCTGACTGCTCTGAAAGTGGAGGAGAGAAGTTCTGCCCTAAGTAATTTTTACTCACTTCCATGGGTTCAGACTGTTGGTCTTCAGATAGCTGAGCTTCTCTTTCACTCTTGATATTTCTCTCTTGGTTCACTCTCAGTCTCTTACCATATTGGCAAGACTGTAAGAAACATCAATATCATTTTAGAACTCATGACTCCATGCCTGGCTTATTCTTATAAAACTTCTTTACTTGTAATTGCTTCATTTTGTCTGCCTAACATCTTGATATTGACAAGACCATGCCAGATGACGTCCAAGGCACTGTTTCAACCATTTATACGACTAGTGAACAGCTTCGACTCTTTGCATTTGAAGCAGAAGTCAATGAGAACTTTGAAATGGCAGCAGTGTATTATGAAGAGGTAATTAAACATCGTCCCAATGGTTGTTGTTACTATTATTTGTACAATATGGATATAATAAATAGTAGTTTTTGATTGTTTAAAATCCAACTTGATTGGTGAAAGAATAGACACATAGATCAATAAAACAGAGTCTAAAAATAGGTCCACACAAATAAGGCCATTACATTTTTGACAAAGGTATAAAAGAAATTCAATGGAGAAAGGGTAGTCTTTTGAAAAAATGGTGTTGAACAGTTGGTCATCCATATGCAAAAAATGAACCTTGACCTAAACCTCAAACGTTGTATAAAAATCAACTCAAAATGGATCATAGATCTGAATGTAAAACATAAAACTATAAACCTTTTAGAAGAAAACAGAGGAGAAAATATTTATGACCTGGAGTAAGGTAGAGAGTTCTTAGACATGACACCAAAGCACAATCCATCAAAGAAAAAACTGATAAATTGAACTTCATCAAAATTAAAAACATATGCTCTGTGAAAGACACTGTTAAGAGAAAGAAAAGAAAAGGTAAAAACTAGGAGAAAATATCTGCAAAACATACATCTGAGAAAGGATCTGTATCCAGACTATTAAGAACTCTCAAAACTCAACAATAAAATAAACAGATAAACATGGGCAAAGGATTTGAAGAGACACTTCACTAAAGAGGACATAAGTATGATAAATAAGAACATGAAAAGATGTTCAACATCATTAGCCATTAAAGAATGCGAATTAAACCCAGAATGAGATACCACTGCATTCTTATTAGAATAACTAAAATGAAAAGTGCTGATGATAGCAGCTGCTGGTGAGGATATAAAGCAACTGGAACCCTCACACTTTGCTGGAGGAAATGAACAATGATACAGACACTCTGGAAAATAGTTTGGCAGTTTCTTATACATTTACCATATGACCTATTCCTGGCTGTTTACCTTAAGGAAGTGAAATCTTACGTACATGAATGCTTATAGCAACTCTATTCATAATTGTACAAACCAGAAGCAACTCAAATGTTCTTCATAGGGTGAAGAGATAAACTATTGTTTATCTGTACAATGAAATACTATTCAGCAATAAGAGAAATGAACTACTGATACACACAACAACTTGGATGAATCTCGAAGGCATTATACTGAGTGAAAGAAGCCAGTGTCAAAAGGCTACATACTCTATGGTTCCATTTACATGATATTCTAGAAAAGACAAAACTATAATGATGAATAACAGATCAGTGGTTGCCAGAGGTTATGGGTGGGGGAAGAGAAAACTATAAAAAGACAACACAGGGAAATTTTTTGGGGTGGTGAAACTGTTCTCTATTTCAATTGTGGTGATGGTAACATGAAGGTATACATGTGTTAAAATTCATAGAACTGTATACCAAAAGGAAAAATGTTAATTTTATTGTAAATAATTTAAAAAATAAAATAAAACTTGTATTCAACAAATTCAGCAAACATTTACTGAGCCCTTACAATGTGTTATGAATGACACTTGAGTTCTCTAGTTCTGTTAGTACTGCCTACCACTGCATCATGGGATGAATAAACATACATGAAGAATGGTCTGAACTTCCATTTATATTTGTTTAATTATTGAGATATAATTCACCTGCCATAACTTTCACCCACTTAAAGTGTACAGTGGAATTTAGTATATTTACAGAGTTGTGCAACCATCACCACAATCTAATTTTTTAAGAGACTTTTTTTAGAGCAGTTTTAGGTTCACAGCAATACCACTGTCTAATTTAGAGCATTTGCATCACCCCAAAAAGAAACCCTGTGCCCATTAGCAGTCATTCTCCATTTCTCTTCACCCACAGCCTGAGGCAACCACTAATTTATTTTCTCTCTCTATAGATTTGCCTGTTGTAGATAGTTCATATAAATGAAATGATACAATATGTGGTCTTTTATAACTACCTTCTTTCACTTAGCATGTTTTTGAGGGTCATTCATGTTGTAGCACGTATTAGTATTTTATTCCTTTTTATGGCTGAGTAACATTCCATTATACAGATATACCACATTTTGTTTCTTTACTCATTAGGTGATGGGCGTTTGACTGGTTTCTACTTTTTGGCTATTAAGAATAATGCTGCTAAGAACCTTCGTGTATAAAGTATGTAAGTTTTTGTATGGACATATATTTTCAGTTCTCTTCAGTATAGATCTCGGAGTGGAATTGCTGGGTCATATGGTAACTCTATGCTTAACTTTTTGAGGAACTGCCATCTGTTTTCCAAAAAGCTATCCTATTTTACATTCCCACCAGCAATGGATGAGCATTCCATTTTCTCCATATTCTCACTAATGCTTATTATTGTCCATCTTTTTTTTTTATAGCCATTCTAATGGGTGTGAAGTGGTATCTCATTGTGGTTTTATTTTGCATTTCTCTAATGACTAGTGATTTTGAATATCTTTTCACATTTATAATTTTTTCAAGAGGAAAATATGTTCCAAATTCTAAATTAAATGACAGAGGAACATTTAGACTACGACAAGTTCAAAACAGCAGTCTATATAAATAAATTATGTCCTTTTGTGACTGGCTTATTTCACTTAGAATATGTCCTCAATTTTCATCCATGTTGTAGCATATATCAGAATTTCCTTCCTTTTTAAGGCTGAATAATATTCCATTGTATGTATATATCACATTTTGCTTATCCATTCATCTGTCAATGGGCACTTGGGTTGCTTGTACTTTTTAGCTATTATGAATAATGTTGCTATGAACATGGATGTACAAATATCTCTTTGAAACTCTGCTTTCAATTCTTGTGGGTATGTACACAGAAGTAGATTGTTGTATCATATGATAATTCTATTTTTAATTTTTTGAGGAACCACCATACTGTTTTCCAAAGTGGCTGCACCATTTTACATTCCCACTGTGTACAAGTGTTCTAGTTTCTCCACATCCTCATCAACAATTGTTATTTTCTGTCTTGTTGATAGTGGCTATCCTAATGGGTGTGAGGTGATATTTTATTTTGGTTTGATTTCCTGATGATTAGTGATGTTGAGCATCTTTTCCTATGTTTTTTGGATATTTGTAGATCTTTGGAGAAATGTCTATTCAAGTCCTTTGCCAACTTTTTTTTTTGTGTGTGAGGAAGATCAGCCCTGAGCTAACATCCATGCCAATCCTCCTCTTTTTGCTGAGGAAAACTGGCCCTGGGCTAACATCTGTGCCCATCTTCCTCCACTTTATATGGGACACTGCCACAGCATGGCGTGACAAGCTGTGCATCGGTGTGCGCCTGGGATCCCAACCCGGGCCGCCAGCAGCGGAGCCCATGTACTTAACTGCTATGCCATGGGGCCGGCCCCCCTTTGCCAGTTTTTGAGTCAGGTTGTTTGATTTCTTGTTGTTGAGTTTTAGAAGTTCTTTATATACTCTGATTTTAGCCCCTTACCAGATAGATGATTTCCAAATATTTTTCCCTATTCTGTGTTACCTTTTTACTCTGTTGATCGTTTCCTTTATGTACAAAACTTTTTAATTTTGATGAAGTCCAATTTGTCTATTTTTTCTTTTGTTGCCTGAGCCTTTGGTATCATATCCAAGAAATCATTGCCAAAACCAATGTTGTGAAGCTGTTCCCCTATGTTTTCTTCTCATAATTTTATAGTTTTAAATCTTACGTTTAGCTCTTTGATCCATTTTGAGGTATTTTTTGTATATGGTGTTAGGTAAGGGTCCAACTTCATTCTTTTGCATGTGGATATCTAGTTTTCCTAGCACCATTTGTTGAAAAGACTGTCTTTTCCCTATGGAATGGTCTTGGCACCTTTGTCAAAAATCATTTGACCACATATGCGAGGGTTTATTTCTGGGATCTCTATTTTATTCCGCTGGTCTATATGTCTGTTTTTATACCAGTACCACACTGATTACTGTAGCTTTGTAAGTTTTGAAATCAGGAAGTGTGAGTCCTCCAGTTTTGTTCCTTCTTTTAAAGATTGTTTTTGCTATTCAGGGTCCCTTGAGATTCCATATGAATTTTAGGATGGGTTTTTCTATTTCTGCAAAAAACATCTTTGGGATTTTGATAGAGATTGCATTGAACCTGTAAATTGCATTGGGTAGTATTGACTTCTTAACAATATTAATTCTTCCAATCCGTGAACATGGGATATGTTTCTGTTTATTTATGTCATCTTAAATTTATTTCAGCAATGTTTTGTAGTTTTTGCTCATTCTGAGGTGCTTTTTAAAAAATGTATTTGTAGAGAAACTTTATTTGCCATCTCAAGACTTTGACAGAAATGATTATTTATGAATCTTTAAAATGAACCATAAAATGAATCTTTAGGTCCCCATGTAATTAGAGAGCTTATGGTGACCAGAACACTGACACTAGGAAGCAATGACTTGAGGATTCAATTTTTAAATGATTTCAACAAATATTTATTGACCACATACTATAAGCCAGAACAGTGATTGTACTAGGCATTCAGAATTCAGTGGTAAGCAAAAAAGAAGTCATAGTTTCTGCTTTCATAGAGCTTATGGTATTTATGGAGTGCTTACTGTGTGATGTTATATGCATTAAAAATATGACATAGTGTCACAATAACCTTGGTCCTCCTGATGCTTTGTGTGGTAGAGGTTGGTCCGTGAGCCCCAGAACCTGGAACACTGGCTAGACTATGGTGCTTTCTGCCTCCTAACTGAGGACAACGTCAAAGCACAGGAGTGTTTTCGGAAAGCCCTTTCCCTCAACCAGAATCATATCCACAGGTATGGGTGAAGGGAGATGAGGAATGAGTAGGAGCAGATAAGCTTTTATATGAAATTGTCTTGGTTCCATGACTGTGAATCATGTTGGTGGTCTCTTCTCAGCTTGTTGCTGTGTGGTGTCCTGGCTGTCCTGATGGAGAACTATGAGCAGGCAGAAGTTTTCTTTGAGGATGCTACTTGCTTGGAACCAACTAATGTTGTAGCTTGGACTTTACTTGGTATGGTATTTTCCTGTGATCTGAATGTGTTTTCTTACATTATAAGAGTCTCCCTTTCTCTTTCTACTCTTTAATGGCTCATCATGTAGTTCTTAAACTTTGGTAAAAATGTGGGAAATGTAAGTAAAATGTTGCAATTCTTCAGTATATGATGGTGGGAAATTAGTCACATTTATTTCAGCATCTTTCTTTCTTCAGGTTTGTACTATGAAATTCAAAACAATGATATTCGAATGGAAATGGCATTTCATGAGGCCTTCAAACAGTTTCAGGCACAAGTGCTTCAGGCACGAGTAACGAAGCAGAAGAGCACTGGTACTGTAGACTACGTGGAAGAAGGAGGGAAAGTAGAATCCAGTTTAGACCCTTGGGGAATTGCTAGTGGTTCTTCTACCACAGCAATCAAGGTGGAAGCCCCAGCAGGTAGGACCAGGGAATGGGGATGATGAGTGTCTATGGGGAAAATTACTGGCCTTATGAATAGGACCTGGCACATAGTAAGTACCCAGTAAATACTTGTTAAATGAATGTGTAGGTGGAGTTTCAAGTTGTTCCAGGGATACCAGGAAAGACTTCTAAATATTTCCTCATTCATATGATTGGAAGTCTGAAGCTTCTACTGTTGTTATTCAGTTTTGTGAATCTTAGAGAATTTACTGTCTCCATGTACCCCTAAAAAGGGGTATCATTCTAGCAGAGTAAATTTCTTTCTTTTTCCCCTCACTCTCTTCCCTATATAAGGTCCCTCTCTTGTGATTCTTAAATTTATTTATTTATTTATATACTTCCTTTTTTCCTGGTTCTTCATTGGCCATTTTCCTTTCCTCTACTTTAGGAAGTCATTCTAATCAGTTTAATATATGTGTTTTTGTTTATGTGTTTCTTGTATATGTTATTTTGTTTATATATTATTGCATATTATTATTTTGTATGCATATATTTTCAATAGCTTGTTTGAGGTATAATTGACATTTCATAAACTACACATATTTAACATGTACAATTTGATGACTTTTGAGACATAAACACACTCTTGAAAACATCACCACAATCAAGATAATGAACATATCCAAAATCCCCAAAATTTTCCTGTGTCCATTTGTAATCTTTTTCTCTCGCCCCCATTTCCAGACAACACCAATCAGCTTTCTGTCACCACAGATGAGTTTGCATGTTCTGCATTTTAGAATTCTAGAAAATTTCTAGAATTAAACAGAATTGCACAGTGTATTTATTTATATTTAGTTTCTAGAATTCAATAGAATCGCATAGTCTTTTTTGTCTGAAGTTTTCACTAATCATAATTATTCTGAGATTCAAACACATTGTTACTTTTACCTATAACAGTAATTTATCCTTTTTTATTGTCAAATAGTATTCCATTGTATGGAGATGCCACAATATTTTTATCTATTCACCTGTTGATAGATATTTGGGTCGTTTCCAGTTTGGAACTATTAAAATAAAGCTGCTATGTGTATTCATCTACAAGTCTTTGTATGGACATATACTTTCATTTTTCTTGGGTAAATACTTAGGAGTTGAATGGCTGGGACTATGGGTTATTTAGCAGTATGCTTTTTATTTTCTAAATATTTGGGGATTTTTCCAGATATCCTTGTTTTTTATTTCTAATTTAATTTCATTGTGGTTAGAAAACGTACTTTGTATGACTTGAATCCTTTTAAATTTATTTTGACTTGTTTTATGGTCCAACATATGATATATCTTGATAAATATTCCATATGCACTTGAAAAGAATGTATATTCTTTGTTGTTGAGTGGAGTGTTCTATAGATATCAATTAGGTTTAATTAATTGATTGTGTTGTTCAACTCTCCCATATCCTTTGCAGTTTTGTGCCTTTAAAGTTTTGTTTTAATAGTTGTTCCTGCCTCAAGTCACATTTTCTTCAATGAACTTTATAATATTAGTTTTACATTTAGATCTTTAGTGGGAGTCCATCTTTGAATGTAATACCAAGTAGGCATTCAGTTTTTATTTTCTCCATATAGGGATCTATTTTTCTCAAAATCACCTATTAAACAATCATCTTTTTCCCTTTGATTTAAGGTATGTATGTCTCTGAGCTCTCTATTCTGTCTTTTTTGTCTGATCTTAACAGACAAATCTGTCTGTTATATCACACTCTTTTTATTGCTGTGATGTTGTGGTATGCTTAATATCTGGTATATCAGATTATCTCATTTACTTGCCTTTTTTATACCTGACTTACCTATTCATGGATCTTTATTCATCTATGCTTTCTGTATTGGAAGATTATTAATTATTGATTCAATTTCTTTAATAGATGTAGTCCTATTCGTATTGTTAATTTCTTCTTGTATGAGTTTTAGAAGATTGTGTCTTTCAAGGACTTGGTCCATTTCATCTAGGTTATCAAGTTTTTGGGCATAGAAGTGTTCATAATATTCCTTTAAATGTCCATGGGATCTGTAGTGATCTCTCCTTTTTCATATTAGTAGTTTGAGGGAGTGATATCAACATCATGGCGGAGTGAGATCTGCTCTTAGACTCTACCCCCAAGATACAATGAAAAGGACATTCATATACCAACAGAAGACATTCACACAACACAAAAGACATCTGAGAGACCCATGCAGCCATATGTCAGAAGGTGGAGGTGCTTGACCCTCTGGTGGAAGTGGAAGGAGGTAAGGAGATCTCCTCTCCCTCCCCAATGGCAGCAAACCTGGGCTCCTGACTGTACATGGCTCTGAGAGGAGGAAGGGCTCTGAGAGGAGAGGAGTTCCCTCACAGCCCATGGGAAAGCCCAGAAGTGACTACGCTATTGCGGGGGTGTCTTCATCAAGCCAGCACCCCAGGAGAGCAGATAGCGAGGGCAGAGGGAGAACGCTCCCTGGGATAACACAGGTGAAAGAAAGTGCCCCTCCACCTGCCTGGTGCTCCAGCTCAGCCGGTTGGCCAGAATGCCTGTGCATATGATAGAAAAGCAGCAGCTGTGAGCGAGCAAGGCAGGGTTGTGGTGGGCTCAGAATACACAGCTCTTGACCCCCACCCAGTGGTGGCAGGTGGAAACTGCGATCAGATACTATCACTATGCAAAGGCACAAATCCACGCTGTCAAACAGTATGAAAAAATATATTAAATCTCCAGACCAGAAGGAAAATGACAAGCACCAAAAATCAATCCTAAAGGCACATAAATTTATAATCTAAATGACGGAGAATTCAAAATAGCTATCATAAAAAAACTTAAGTTACAAGAAAATACAATAGACAGTTCAATGAAATCAGGAACTTCTTCACAAAAGAGATTGAAACTATAAAGAAAAACCACTAAGAAATGTTGGAGATGAAAAACCCAATGGATGAGATAAAGAAAAATCTGGACTCCCTGAAAAACAGAGCGGATATTATGGAGAATAGAATCAGCAGTCTGGAGGACAGAAATATAGAAATGCTTCAGATGGAGGAGGAGAGAGAACGAAGACTAAATAGAAATGAAGAATTCTCCAAGAAATATCTGACTCAATTAGGAAATGCAACGTAAGGATTATGGGTATTCCAGAGGGAGAAGAGAAGGAGAATGGAGCAGAAAGCTTGTTCAAAGAAATAATAGCTGAGAACATCCCAAACCTGGGGAAGGAGCTGCAATTACATTAAATGAAGCTAAAAGAATTCCTAACTATATCAATGTAAAAAGACCTTCTCCAAGGCATATAGTAGTAAAGCCGGCAAAAGTCAGTGATAAAGAAAAAATATTAAGGGCAGCAAGGCAGAAGAAAATAACTTACAAAGGAACCCCTATCAGGCTTTCAGTGGATTATCTCAGCAGAAACCTTACAGACTAGGAGAGAGTGGAATGATATATTCAAAAATCTGAAAGACAAAAACTTTCAGCCAAGGATACTCTATCCAGTGAAAATATCCTTCAGATATGATAGAGAAATAAAAACTTTCCCAGATAAACAAAAGCTAAGGGAGTTCATTGCCACAAGAACCCCCCTACAAGAAATGCTCAAGAAGGCCCTCATACCTGAAAAAAAAAAGTAGGGGTTCAAAGCCTTGAGCAAGGAGATAAATAGGTAGACAAAATCAGAAAATTGCAGCTCTCTATCAGAACAGGTTAGCAAACAATTATAACATTAAAGATAAAGGGAAGGAAAACATCAAAAATAAATATAATCTCATCATTTTAACCACAAACTCACAACACAAGATAGAATAAGTTGTGACAATAACTTAGAAGGGGAAGAGGAAAGGGATATAAGCAGCTTAGTCTAAGGAAATAAGAGGCTATCAGAAAATGGACTATCTCATCCACAAGATTTTTTATACAAACCTCATGGTAACCACTAAACAATCAGAACAGAGATAAATGATAAATAAAGACAAGACTAAGAAAACCATCATAGAGAACTACTAAACTGAATTGGTAGTCCAACATACATGGGACGAGAAACAAGGGTAATGCAGAAGAACCGGAAAACGAGCGATAAAATGGCAGCATGAAGCCCTCATATATCAATAATCACTCTAAATGTAAATGGATTGAATTTCTGGTGGGAATGCCAAATGGTACAACCACTTGGAAAAACTGGCAATTTTAAAATAAAGTTAAACATACATGTGCCAGCAATTTCACTCCTGAGTATTTATCCAAGAGAAATGGAAACATATATCCTTGCAAAGATTTATACTCAAATGTTAATAACAGATTTATTTATAGTAAGCAAAAACTAGAAACAACCCAACTGCCTATCAATAGGTGAATGGATACTAAATTTTCTTTTTTATAATTTTTTTTTTATTTATTTTTTCACCCAAAGCCCCAGTAGATAGTTGTATGTCATAGTTGCACAGCCTTCTAGTTGCTGTATGTGGGACGCGGCCTCAGCATGGCTGGAGAAGTGGTGCGTCTCTGAACCCGGGCCGCCAGCAGCGGAGCGCACGCACTTAACCGCTAAGCCACGGGGCCGGCCCTAAATTTTCTTTTATCCACACAGTCAAAAACCACTCAGCAATAAAAAGAAATAAATTACTGATACAACATGGGTGAATCTCAAAAACAGTATGCTAAATGAATAAGCCAGATGCAAAAGAGTACATACTGTATGATTCCATTTAAATTAAATTCTAGAAAAGGCAAAACTAATCTATATTGACAGAAAGCAGATCAGTAGTTGCCTTTGGCTGGGAGTTGGGGATTAACTGCAAAGAGCACAAGGGAACTTTTTGAGGTATTAGAAATCTTTTATATCTTGATTGTGATGGTGATTATATAAGTGTATATATTTGTTAAAATGCATTGAATTATATACTTAAAAGGGAACACTTTATTATATGTAAATTATACCTCAGAAAAGCTGAATATTTACAATTTTTTTCATTAAGATCATCACTTACTCCTCAATGATCAGTCTGCTGTATTTAATCACTCTCTCCTTCCTGAAATACATGTTGGATTGCCTCCTGTGTCTTTAACAGTTTGGGTTTCTTTTGTTAGCTTCTCTTTCTCTTCTCTTCTCTTCCACTCATTAGATGTAATCATTTCCCAATAATATAGTCTTACTTTCTAAGAGCTCACCTACTCTCACAGTTTCCATTTCACTACTGATAACTCTCAAATTCAAATAGTTAGCTCACTACTTCCATGCTTTTGCCAATGGCATGCTCCCAGTCTTAAATGCCCCTCCCTACCTACTCAATTTCTACCTGTTTTTCAAAGCCATATCTTTTGCTCCAGCTGAGAGTGACCTCTTCTGATTCAGAGCCAGCTAGCACTGATCATTTCCTGCCTGGTATTGCTTTTTATTTTTATTTGTCAAACATTTGTTTATTTGAGAAGCATGATGGCATGTTTAAGAGCTTCAGCAAATTATTTAACTTCTCTGTGACTCACTTTGTTTAAAGGAATGTGATAAATAAAATATCTCAAAATATTGTGAAAAATAAATGAGATTATACATTTAAGTCCTTAGTACAATACCTGGTATGTATTCATGCTCAAATATAGCTACTTTTATTATTATTATTATTAAGCACTGAGATAAGATGAATAAAATTCCTGTTCTTCAGGGGTTTTAATACTATCTAAAAATATATTAAACTTCTCATCTGTATTCTTGAGATTCTAGGTTTAGCAAGTCACTTTTGTAATAGGTGTCTGTTTGACATTATCATGACTTGGGCTAGCAGCAGGATTGCACTGGGGGTCATAGTCACAGAATCTGTGCTATCAGTTTAAATTGTACTCTTTAAATTATTCAGAAATATAAAAAGCTGCGAAACAAGTCTGTGCACGCAGTATCTAGGGAATATGTCTCTTATGCTTTGAAAATTAATTGTATTTTACCTTCTGTAATAATCTTTTAATATCCAATGTAGGAAGGTTTTTTTTTTTCTCATTAAAATTTAATCTATTTAGGACCAGGAGCTCCGTTATCCAGTCTAGATGAATTTCTTGAAGCCTCCAAACTGCGGTCTGATTCACGAGAACCCATTTTGTCTATACATTCTCAGGATCCAACTATCAGCCAAAAACTATCCAACGTATTTCTCAAGGAGATACCAGCAAAAAAAGGTAATTAGGAATAAAGATTTCTACTTTAAAGAGAGGCATAAACAAACTAGACAAGGATGAAAACTCTTGTGATTACCGAAATGGCGATCTTAACTTGTTTGAAGTTGATTAGTTTATCTGTGATATTGCCTAAGTTCCTTCCTGTGAGGCTAAACTCTGAAGTCCAAACTCAGTAATACAACTCTTTCAATAAGCAAGGATTTATATTTAGCTCAGAGAAGTAGCCAACTACAGACCTATGATTTTCTAACAATGATTCTTCATTTTTAGAATATCTACAGATTGTGTTCCGCATTCAGGAAGATCTGAATACTTTAAAAAACTCTTTCATTTGGTTGTGATTTGCATTTGGAACCACCAGTAGACTGACCTTGAGAACCTTTGAGATCTCCTCTTTGGGGACCATTGCTATAGAACAATCTATTGCTTTCCAGATTATAATCTCTCTCATATATTACATTAGAATACTCTCCCAGCTACATTAGTGTGTCTGAGCTTCTGACATTTTTTCCTTTACATCTAATTGTCTGTTCTTTTAATATAATATTTTTAGAAGCATCAAAATGTCAAGATTCATCGACTTTTCTGCATCCCACTCCTTATGGTGTTTCCCAAACTCCTACCACCATCTTCATGGAGACCATACGCTTCTTGGTGAAGTTCAATGCTGTGCAGGTCAGAATATTTGGAAAAGGGCAAGTAGATGGAAAGATTTTAGCGAACTACTTATTCTATCCATAATGGTATCTTTGCAAGCTTAAATATGTATGATGCAGAAATCAAATATGCTTTTGAGAGCACACCGGAGGCACAATGGGATAAACATCCAAACATGAATCATTCTCTGCAGAGAGCATCAGAAGTCTTCACTGCAAGTCCACTCCCTGTAGAATACCAGCAGAAGCAAAATCAGACTCTAAGTCATATGTAGCCTGATGTCACTTTATTACAGGAACTCATATTATGTGAGTGTTGGGGGTTCACAGGAGCCTAATTATACCCTTCTCCCCTTCCAGGCTCTGAACCAATTGGAAACAGATACACAGCGCCTTATGGGGGCATAAAAATATTAAATTTTTTTATTGGTAAAACTGGGCTAGAGATCTGATTGGTTCCAGATTTGACTTACCCATGCAGTCACAGTTGGAACACCTGGAGAATTTCAGCCTCCTTCCTCTCAGAGAAGAAGAGCATCCTGTGAGGTCTACCTATCACATGGGAAACAAGAAATATATCCATGAAGCAAGCAGTAGGAGAGAGAGCACTATCCAGGAGCCAAGAGAGTTGGCCCTGCAGAGTGCATGTTCCACTTGAGGGTGGGAGTGGGCCACATTAAAGCTTTCCCAATAGAGAAACAGGCTCTCTGTCTCCCTGATAAGTCACTATCCCCCCATGTCAAAAAGCCAGAATGCAGGTAGAGGAACAGCTGCAGGGCGTGCTCCAAATATTTTCCTAAGAAGTGTTAGTGGAAGTTTCTATGTTATAGGCTGAGATGGGAAGAGAGAGACAAGAAGGATTTCCTTTTCTGCTTAGCAAGTACATCTGATTTTGTCAAATTTGCAGGCCTAATATAGTATTAAAAACAAAGAATAGCCCCAAGTACAAAACTGGTGAACATAAGTGTTTGAGAGTGTGTCAGAAACAAACATTTATGTTTCAAACATTTATGATCCCAACTCTAGAATTTTAGAAAGGAGGTTTTATCTCACTGTAAGTTGCCTTACAATTACAGCTGCCTGAAAATGTTATCTCATGTGTAGATGGGGTGGTTGATGAAGTTCCTCTGTCTGTTGCATAACAAATACAGGCTAAAACCCATCTAGTATGATGACCAGCAAGACCAGAATTGTGCGATACTGCAGATTATTCATTTGGAAATGTCTACACTTGGTGACTAAGTGAATAGCTGGTAATGGAACCATGATGTGCTGAATGTTTACAATTCACCTCTAACCTTTTGAAGTTGATAATCATTTCATTCTATAATATATTCCTTATTATTTTATTATCAGAGACAGAATCTTCAACCACGAGAACTGTGGAACTGACACAATGCAGCTATTTACATGTTCTTTGTAATCTGGTTTTTTTCTTTGCAGTATGTGCATAGAGTGCTTGCACATGAGCTGTTATGCCCTCAAGGAGGCCCCAGCTGTGAGTATTACTTGGTGCTAGCCCAGACACACCTTCTCAAGAAGGACTTTGCTAAGGCAGAGGAATACCTTCAACAAGCAGCCCAGATGGACTACCTGGTAATAACTTTTGCTAGAGCCTCTTGAGTTTAGTTTGGAGAAGGGGCGAGCAAGCTTTCTTAAAGCTGGTAATGTCATATCACAGGTAGATTTCTGGTCACCAGAGGTGGGGGTCATCAGTTGTCAGTAAACTCATCTATTTCCTTTCATTTGTTTTTCTTAAGTAATCATGAGTTTTGCAAAGGGCAGAGGAAAGGATAAGGACAGCTCTTTAGCAGATAATTTATCTATTTCAAGTTTCCTGGATTTCTGTTATCTCATTGTGAACACTATCGTGGTTATGCTTGAATGTTTTCTTAATATTTACCCCAAAGACAAAATGGCTTTGAAGAATGCAAGACAGAAATGAGAGGGCAGACCTAGAAAAATATCTGCCAGTGCAATTGAATGGCCGTCTTTCTAATTGAGTGCTATTAGAAAAAGAAAATGGACTTAATCTAAATTTAAATGTTAAACAAAAACCATTAATGTACGTTTAAATATCACCTCATCCCATGTACTACTTGTTCTTCACTTTCTCAGAACCCTAACGTCTGGGGTGTGAAGGGCCATCTCTGTTTTCTGAGTGGAAACCATGCTGAGGCTAAGGCATGCTATGAGCGAACCATTAGTTTTGTAGTGGATGCTTCTGAGATGCACTTCATCTTCCTGCGACTGGGGCACATCTATCTGGAAGAGAATGAGGTGAGGGATAGAGGATAGGGAGTAACCGTGTAAATCAGGTCGTGGTCTGGGATCTGATTACAGTTCAAGCATTAATATCCTCCTATGTGGACTAAAAATAGTAATATGATAATGACACTTTTACATCCAAAAGTAACGTAACTTGCCCTACATCAGGTAACTACTAATTAATAGGAGCAGGATTCAAATCCAGGCAGTCTAATACTAGAGTCTGTGGTTTTAACCATTGTGATACTAAAAAGTTAAGACCTCAATAAATGTTATTTTAGCTAACTTTCTTTTATTATTAGTGGTAGAAACATTCTTAGCTTGACTTAACCAACAAAGTGTCATGGGCTTCAAAATCTCCAAACTTCCTCCTCAACACAAAGGGTCATATTTAACTCAGATGAGGCTAACCCCATTCCACAGGGCACTCTGACCTGGCTCTTTAGCAATTCCTCTCCATATTTTAGGAGTACTCCAAGGCCTTCTAAAAGGAACTTTCTTTTATGGAAAATTTCAAATACATACAAAGTAAACAGAATACAGTTATTCATTGCTTAATGACAGGGATATGTTCCGAGAAATGCATCGTTAGGTGATTTCATCATTGTGTGAACATCATAGAGTGTACTTACACAAACCTAGACGGTATAGCCTACTACACACCTAAGCTATATGGTACTAATCTTATGGAACCACCATCGTATATGAAGTCCGTCATTAACCGAAACATCGTTATGTGGCGCGTGACTATAGTAGAAAGAACCAACGTGGACACATCATCCCACTTCAATAATTATCAACATTCTGCCAAAGGCCTTTTGATTCCATACTTTTGTTTTGACTTCATTCCACTTTTCCCCCCAGAGCACCCAATACTCTTTCCTTTTTTTTTTTTCTGTGAGGAAGATCAGCCCTGAGCCAACATCTGCCAATCCTCCACGTTTTGCTGAGGAAGACTGGCCCTGGGCTAACATCCGTGCCCATCTTCCTCTACTTTATATGGGACTCCGCCACACCATGGCTTGACAAGCGGTGCATTGGTTTGCTCTGGGGATCTGAACCCCGGGCCGCCGCAGCGGAGCACGCGCACTTAACCGCTACACCACTGGACCAGCCCCTCTCTTTCTATTTAAAATAAAACAACAACAGCAACAAGAAGTTACAATGCCTTATAATTTAAGTAGGAAGTCTCACATAGGCTTGAGAGAGAAAAATCACTATCACATTGCAGAAAAAGTTTTCTTTCTGATGTCATTGCAAGCTGCATCTTCACAGAGCTGCTGACTTATCCAGTCACTATGCAAGCAGTTCTTAAGCTATTTGCTGAAGCTCAGCTATAGTTCCATCTCTCACATTGGAGATACAAGACAAGGAGTGGTCTTTTGAGGGCTACCTCTTTTGGAAATTTCTTTTTTGAGTCTTTCTAAATGTCTCCTATTACTGAGAGCTTCTAAGACCTTTTAGAATAAGAGAACAGACTCTCAGAAAAATGAGGCTCTATCAACTGTACCCCTTAGTTCAGAGATTCTTTATCTGTCATCCCACCACATGATGTCACTTTTAGATGAAAGGGGGTAATCCATAAAATCTAAGTAGAATTCAGATAATCATTGTGGTTACCCAGAACTTTCAGTATAGCTCTGTGCCTCAACTCTCGCAAAGAATATGAACATATTTGGAACTGCTTCCACGTCAAAGTCTGCCCTTTAATTTGGTCTATCCTTCTCACACAAGTCTTCTTGTGATAGCTCCCTTAAAATAGACATAAAAATACAATCCAAGCCCAGAACAGCCAACACAATATTGAAAGAGAAGAAGAAAGGCGGAGGACTGACCCTACCTGACTTCAAGACTTACTATAAAGCTACAATAGTCAAGACAGTGTGGTATTGGTGAAAGAATAGACAAATAGATCAATAGAACGGAATAGAGAGCCCAGAAATAGACCCACATAAATATAGTCAACTGATCTTTGACAAAGGAGCAAAGACAATACAATGGAGCAAAGATAATCTTTTCAATATGTGATGGTGGAACAACTGGACATCCACATGCAAAAAAACGAATCTGGACACAGACATTACACCCTTCACAAAAATTAACTCAAAATGGATCATAGACCTAAATGTAAAATGCAAAACTATAAAACTCCTAGAAGATAACATAAGAGATAACCTAGATGACTCGGGTATGGTAATGACTTTTTAGATACAACACCAAAGGCATGATTCATGAAAAAAAGAATTGAAAAGTTGAACTTCATTGAAATTAAAAACTTATGCTCTGCAAAAGATAATGTGAAGAGAATGAGAAGACAAGCCACGGACTGGGAGAAAATATTTGCAAAAGACACCTTTGATAAAGGACTGTAATCCAAAATATACAAAGAACTCTTAAAACTCAACAATAAGAAAACAAACAAACTGATTAAAAAATGGGCCAAACACCTTAACAGACACCTCACCAAAGAAGATATACAGATGGCAAATAAGTATATGAAAAGACATTCCACATCATATGTCATCCGGGAAATGCAAATTAAAACAGCAATGAGATACCACTACACACAAAAATCTGGCCAAAATCTGCAACACTGACAATACCAAATGCTGACAAAGAACAACAGGAACTCTCATTCATTGCTGGTGGGAATGCAAAATGGTCCAGCCACTTTGGAAAACAGTTTGGCGATTTCTTACAAAGCTAAAAATATTCTTACCATACGCTGCAGTGATTATGCTCCTTGGTATGTACCCAAAGGAGTTGAAAGCTTATGTCCACACAAAAACCTGTACACAATGTGTGTGGTGATGGGTTGTATTTAGTATTTTGGTGGTGAACATGATGTAATCTATGCAGAAATAGAAGTACAATGATGTACACCTGAAATTTTTACAATGTTATAAACCAATGTTACTGCAATAAACAAAAAATTAAAAAAAACAAAAACAAAAACAAAAAAAACCTGTACACAGATGTTTATAGTACCTTTATTCATAATGGCCAAAACTTGGAAGCAACCAAGATGTCCTTCAGTAGGTGAATGGATAAATCAACTGTGATACATCCAGACAATGGAATATTACTCAGCACTGAAAGGACATAAGCTATTAAGCCATGAAAAAGCATAAAGGAACCTTAAATGCATATTACTAAGTGAAATAAGCCAATCTGAGAAGGCTATGTACTGCATGATTCCAACAGTATGACATTCTGGAAAAGGCAAAGCTATGGACACAGTAAAGAGATCAGTGGTTTCAAGTGACTAGGGGAAGGGAAGTGATGAATAGATGGAGCACACAGGATTTTTAGGGCAGTGAAAATACTCTAATGATGGATACATGTCATTATACATTTGTCCAAGGCATAGAATGTATAATACCAAGAGTGAATCCCAAGATAAACTATGGACTTTGGGTAATGATGATGTGTCACTGTAGGTTCATCAGATGTAACAAATGTACCACTCTGGTGGGGGATGTTGATAATAGGAGAGGCTATGCATGTGTGGGGGAAGGAGGTATATGGGAAGTCTCTGTACTTTCCTTTCAATTTTGCTGTGAACTAAAACTGCTCTAAAAAAAATTGTCTTTAAAAAACATGTAATCCAAGGACTCATTTAACTTAGATTGATCTGGAATGCAACTACAGAAGTCCCATTATTATCCTAACAATGCAGTGTTTGAAGCTTCCAGAAGAACAATAGTTTAGTGGTGCTTTCTTTCTACAGTATGAAAAGGCAAAGAAAACCTACCTGCAAGCCTGTAAGAGATCACCTTCATGCCTTACCTGGCTAGGACTGGGAATTGCCTGTTATCGGGTAAGAAGATGAAGCCTTGAGACTAGGCCTTGATTCCTTGTTCTTCCAGGCACCCTGGGAGTTTGTGATGACAGTGGGATGGCAGTCAGGGCAGTCCTCTCTGGTGAAAAGTTGCTTTTCAAAGTTGTTCAGTAGACTGAAGGTCAATCTGAACTAGAAAAATAAAACGTTCTTTAAAAACCCCACAAAAACCTGAATCAGGAAGCTATATAATAAAAAATTTCATGTTATTTGGTACAGAAGCTCATAATTTTATGATGTTATCTGTAAGAAAAAAGTGATATGGGATATGAAGAATCTACTCAATTAAATTAAAGAAAGTGACTGATATTTATTAAGCTTTGTGGACCTTCTATATTCAGGAGGAGCTGCTGCTACAGCTTTTGGTAGACCTTTTGCTCCACCACCCCTAACAACTCCCTAGTCACCCTTCCCTCCTTGCCTCCAATCTTCAAAAGAGGCATGCATCCTGCTGTTCTCGTCTAATTTCTTCACGTGTATTCTTGATTCTGTCTTTCTCCTTTTTTCCTAATACCTGACTTCGGTCATTTTTTTCTTTCTCCTTAATTGATGTTTTTGACCTTTCCCTCTCGATCAGCTGTTGATTCCCCCTTATTAAACAACAACGATAACAACAACCTTCCTGGTTGTTACCCTTAACCAAAAGAGTTCTCTACATTCTTTGTCTCCTCTTCCTCATTGCTATTTTTTTAAGCATAAAGGTAATATATGTTCATTATAGAAAATTTGGAAGATACAAAATATGAAGAAAACATAAAAGTATCCATAATCCCACCACTCAGTGATAGCCACTGTTAACATTTGAATGCATTTTCCTCCAATCTTTTTTTCATATATATATGAACGCAATTTTAACATATAAAGTTGTAAATAATATATTTACTGCTTTGTAATCTTTTTTCTACTTAACAATATGGCATTGGTATCTTCTCACATCACCAAATAGTCTAAAACATGAGTTTTGTTGACTGCGTGGTGTTCCCTGGTTTGGATGTATAAGGTGACCATGTAATTTTTCATACAAACCAGGACATTTCTGAGAATGAACAGGGTGCTGTTGATAATTACACTGGAAGTGTCCCAGGTTAACTGGGACATATGATCACTTATATGTAAGTCATGTGCCCCCCTGCTCCATCTTACGAGAAAGGATGTAAAACATTTGGAGCTGTTAGAAACCTGACAACACTGTAGAAAGTACAAAAAACCAACTAGACAAATTATTCAGCATAAGTTGTACTCCTATTTGAGTAGTGTAAAAAATATTTTCACTGAGACAGAAACAAAAAAAACTTGAGTTAAGCCCTACCACTAAGATGTCCAAGTAATCGCTGCACCTCTTCCCCATCAATGTTTTAGTCATACTATACCTATGTGTGGATATACCATAATTTATTTGACCAATCACTTATTATTGGACGTATTGTTAGTTTCTACAATTATACTATTATAAATAAAGCTGAGATAAACATTCTTGGACATAAATCTCTGTGCTTAATTTTGATATTTCCTTGGGATACATTCTTAAAGAATGTAGAACTTTTTTTAAGTCTTCAAATTATTGTGTCAACTTGCCTTCTAGAAAGGCTGTATACCTCTGTATACTCTCCCAGAAGGTAGGAGAGTCCATTTTACTGTTACATCATCAACAATGGGCATTAATTACCGTTTGCCAATTTGATAGGTCTCTTAATTTGCATTTTCATCACTAATGAGATTGAAATCATGTGATACAAACTCTTTCTTTACTTGTGAATTATCTGTTCATTTCCCAGGTCCCATTTACCCTTTACTTCATTGCAATTAAGTGTGTACATCGTACCACTTTGCTGAAACTTCTTTGACAGAAGTCCCCTATAACATCCTAATTGCTAAGTGCAGTAGACACTTAGATGAAGTCTCTGTGGCACTTAACCCTGTTGACTACTTCCTTCCTGAAGCCCTCTCTTCCCTTGACTTCAATACTGCATTCACATCCTTCCACTTCTGTGCTTTCTTCTCTGGTATCTCCTTCTCAGCCTTTTTTGCTTGGTCCTAGTCTTTTACCAACCATAAAACTGTTGGGTCCCCCTGGGTTCTACAGTCAGCCCTCTTCTCCTGTCATCTTATTTATTCTCCCTAAGAAATATCATCTACCCCAGTGCTCTTAACTACCACTTGTGCTCTCATGAATCCTAAAGCTTCAGTTCATAACACTTTTCAAGTTTTGACCCTTATATCAAACAATGCAATGGACAGCTCCATTTGATGGTTCTCTAGACACCTCACAGCGTACATATCCAAAACATAACCTAACTTATCTGTGAAGGATCCTCACATTCCTTAAGCCTATACCTTCTCCTGTATTCCCTGTCTTGGCGAATGGGACTATAATGAACCCAATCAGGGCCGGCCCTGTGGCTTAGCGGTTGAGTGCGCGCGCTCCGCTGCTGGCGGCTGGGGTTCGGATCCCGGGCGCGCACCGACGCACCGCTACTCCAGCCATGCTGAGGCTGCGTCCCACATACAGCAACTAGAAGGATGTGCAACTATGACATACAACTATCTACTGGGGCTTTGGGGGAAAAATAAATAAATAAAAAATTAAAAAAAAAATAATGAACCCAATCAACCAAGCCAGAAACTTAAAAGGCTATCCTAATCTACTTCTCCTTACTTTTAATAAGGCATCAGATATCCTATTGATTTTGTCTCCTAAATGTCTCTTGAGTCTATTCTCTCTTCTTCATCCCTATTTTTACTGCTCTAATTCAAGCCTCATCCCCTCTTTATCTGCTAGGTTGATCTCCTGTCCTCCCTCAATTCATTTCCCTCATTGTTATCAAAGTGGTCTTTAAAATATGAAAATACCATGTTACTTCTCTACTTAAACCCTTTAATGGCTAACCCTTGTTTCAGAATAAAATTCAGATTCCTTTGAATGAGTATATATGATCTGGTCTCTGCCTAACTCTAGTCTTATCCCTTCCTTTATTTTCCCTTCTCTCTCTCTCTTTTCTCCAGCCACACAGGCATACTTAAGAGTTTCCTGAGCATGCCATGCTCTCTTATGTCTCCATGCCTTTGTATATGATATTCATTTTACCTAGAATGCCTTTCTTCACCTTGTACGGCTAACTCCTATTCATCCTTCAAGATTCACTTTAGCAATGTTTCTTCTCAGAGGCCATCCTTTAATCTCAGGGTAGAATTATTCCTATTTTCCTTTGTCCCTCCACTAGATCATATATATGCATTTATTATAGAAATGTTTATTGTGTATTGGAACAATTTATATGTTTGAGTTTTCATTTTATTTTCTTACATATCTGTCAGTGAACTCTTTGAGGGCAGGGATTGTATTTTATCTTTTTATTCCCAATATCTAGCAAACTGCCTGACATAGAGTAAATCCTTAGCAATATAGATTGAGTGAATAATAAATCAATATCTCAGAGACATTTAAAGTGTGGGCCAAGGTATTGGTATTGCTGAAAGGCCATTCTTCATATTGTCTTGGGCCTAGAAACCCATTATTTTCTTTTCTAAAACAGAAAAAATGAACAGCTACTTTACTGGAGAGAGGAGGGACTTGTTCATTCTTTAGGTAGCCTTTTGGAAGATTTTACAAAGCAAACTCACAGTTTTAGGAAGCAGTAATGATATTCATGTGCCCAGAGCTCAGGAAGCACCCTAGAGTCTCTGAATATTGTATTGATTGCTCAAGATTGTGCTGTTAATGACTAATTTTAGGGGAAAGGAAGCTTTCTTAACAATAGTATTTTGACAGGGTAATAGGACTTTAACCTTAAGAAAGGGATGCACAATATAAAGAAAAAAACTACAAATGTCTGGCAGCCCACTGTGTATGGGGAAATCACTGAATGATGTACGCATGACAGTGAATACTTCTGGTTTTCCAGCCCTGGCACCTGAAGCTCCATGGTTCATGGATGCCCAGACAGGACTGCTATAGAGGGAAGAGAAAGAAAGGGGTATAACTTGCAAGCATAGCAAGCAGGGCTCCAGATTCTCCTCTCTGGCTTTTTAATCAGAGCAGTTCTACTTTTAACTGTTTCATATACTGGTCCACCACATAAGATTTTGTTTGAAGAAAGGATCTGTTGCTAAAAATTTAAAAAGTTGAAAACTGTTGGTATAGGTCACGTACACCAATGTTATTTGGACATAGTGTTTTCAGCTAAGCTGACTCCAGCTGGCTTAAGTGAATACTTTGACTTAACAACTCACACGTCTGTTTTTTTTTGTCAAGCTGGAGGAGCTCACGGAGGCTGAGGATGCTCTCTCTGAAGCCAATGCATTGAACAACTACAATGCTGAAGTATGGGCATATCTGGCTCTGGTCTGCCTGAAAGTGAGTGTTTATTATCCTTACACAATGCCCTTTTAGGGCAAAGAGGTAAGAGACCAAATAAAGCAAGAGATAGTGGGATGGCCATTAATGCATGATAGTTGAGGTTTGATGAGCTTCAGATTTGGTCATGATACTGATGATGAAGGACAAGCCACGTCTGGCAATGTGCTTAAAAATCATATAGTCAGGTGTGTTTGTCTGGAAAGGAGATTCTAAAAATCGGATTGAGCCATTTGGGCTTGGTGCTCGCGGATGAGCAGGAGTGGGGTGGGCCGGGGCTGACTGCCAGTTGGGGGTTCTGGGTGAGGTAGGCTCCCTGCGGCACTTTAGAGCTACTCCACAGGCCCCAGCCCAGGCTGCGCTAACCAAGCCCCGCTCCGTGCGTGCTCTGCCTCAAGATGAAGGAGGATGTGGGGATCAGAGCCTGACTTAGGGTTGGGGTTAGGAATGCTGAATGGGGAGCCATGCAGGGGCAATGACTACAGTGCAGTGGGATGGCAGATTAGAGTTGAGGGTGGTGAGCTGTTCTCCTTCTGCCTTCTGCCCTCCTCGGCACCTCTCTGCCTGCCTGCACTCTCATGTTTAGGAGCTCAAGCCTCAGATAGTGGTGTGCATTCCTTGTATAGTCATTCCAGTTATGCTCTGGATCTACCAAAAATTCCCGGAGCCATACACATACCCTCTGATTTCCCCCTTTGTTAGTCATATTTGGCCTAGAAAAGCTATATCAGAATCCAATGATAAAAATAAAGGCAAAGTAGACTATAACAGTGCAGACATAAATGGGTTATCAACAAAAGGACCGACAGAAATTTCTGATAGACTAAAGTGATTTTCCCAAAAGATCCTATTGTTTTAAAAATGGACCTGATACTATGAAGCATCTTCTTTGTAATTGTCTCTGACATTTTTCTCTGAGACCAGCCAGAATTTGGGATAGGTTGTTTAGATATTTACCTGATACTAATCAGGAAATACAGAGTATTTATATTTAAAATGTATTTAGTTATGTTTAATGACCTCATTCCTGAGTTCCTTTTTCATTAAAACAGTTTTCATTTCAAAAAAATAAGTTTTAGGGTTCCCATTCAAGACCTGTATGGATAAAATGGTAAAACTTTACTGAACATAGAAATACCATGTTCACGGACAGGAAGTTTCAGTAACACAAAGATGAAAAATTTCCCCAAATATCTAAGTTGAATGCAATCTCAATAAAAATAATAACATAGTTTTTGTGAGGAATTTGATAAGATAACCCTAAAATTCACTTAGCCAGTAAAGGCCAAAAAATAGCTATGACAATATGGGTGGAGAAATAAGGAGTGAGGGCTCTCCTGCCAAACATCAAGCCTTATTATGAAGCTCTAATAATTAAAACTGAGTGGTATTGGTGTAGGAATAGATAAGTGGAACATAATTGATAAAAAGAAATAGATCCACATATATATGGAAACTTAGGTTTTGATTAGATGGTATTTAAAAATAATTGGGGTTTTCTAGGAATTTACCCTGAAAATATTCCTCCAGCAACTCAAAAATACATTTGCACAAGGTTATTGATTACAACATTATTGCAATTGCAAAATATTGGAAACCATATACACAGGAGAATGTTTCAATAAACTATGGTGTATCCACATAATGGAGTACTATGCAGCTGAAAAAAATAAGAAGAAATATGAACCGATGTGAAGTGATTTCCAGGATATATTGTTCAGTGAAAAAAATAAAGGGCAAGACTTTCTATAGTATACCACCTTTTGTATAAGAAAGAAGGAAAAAGAAGAAATTATACATAGATTTGCTCATTTGTACAAAAAAACCAGAGGAAGGAAAAACCAGAGATTAATGAGAGTGGGTCTTATAGGACATGTCAGGCATAGGGTAGAAGGAAAGGAGAGAATGATGGGGTAACACTCTGTGATTGTACCTTTCTGTACAGATCTGACTTTTGGAACCATGTTAATGTTTCATATGTTTTTTTAAAAAGAAATAAAATCAACAAGAAATAGGGGAATCATATAATTCATATCACAAACAAAAAACCAAAACTATTTCCATTGAATAACATAATAACACTGAAGGTGGGAAAAAGACAACTATCTCAAGATACTTTAAAAAAATTATTTAGAATACATACCCTCAGACAAAAAGAAAAAAAACTCTATACAAATATTGGGCTCTAATTAGTAGGCTTTTTTGCAGAGTCATAAGTTAGCTGTTCTGAAATTACTAAGTATTCTATGATTTACAAAATAAGTAATTATATTGTGGATCATGGGAGCCAAGTTTCTGTCAGAGAATTGAGTAATAAATATGTAAACAGGGAAGACAGAATGACCTAGTAGTGGTGGATTAGAATTAGAGATACTAGTGTGAACTCATGATTTGACAGATAGATTTTATATATGTGTGTGTATATATATATATATTATATATAGTTGAGGAGGGCATGAGTACATGTAGTGCTCAGGTCTTGGTTTCTCAATCCATTAAAAGGAACTAGGGCATTTGTCCAGTTTAAGAAAATAAAGGTATCAGAGGCTCCTTGGAAAAGGGCTGATTCTAGGACTGGGAGAGGGAAAGTACAAGATGAGTCTGGAATATCTTGTTGAATCACAGTAAAAAGTGCGCAAAGAAAGATTGAGACATATCAAAAGCACACAGGGAAAAAAGAAAAGACAAAGGAACTAGCTTAAAGGGGGGACTCCCACTGGCCCTATCTGGGACAATTTTTTTTTTTTTAAAGATTTTATTTATTTATTTTTTCCCTCCAAAGCCCCAGTAGATTGTTGTATGTCATAGCTGCACATCCTTCTAGCTGCTGTACGTGGGACGCGGCCTCAGCATGACCAGAGAAGTGGTATGTCCATGCACGCCCGGGATCCGAACCCGGGCCGCCAGCAGCAGAGCCCGCGCACTTAACCACTAAGCCCGGGGCCGGCCCCTATCTGGGACAATTTGACCATCAAAATAAATAATTATAGTAAAGGATTACAAATGAGAATCTATGAACCCACAGTGATATAATTAAACAAATAAATAAATGGTAGAAAAGGAAAGCTTACTGTAGAAGGCCAACTATTCAATGTATAAGGAATTATGGAATTAGAAAATCACAATTTGGAAACCACCATAATAATAATTAATTCAGGGAACAGTCATCAATGTATGCTGAAATTATGGATGAATATTTAAGGAATAGGAAGATATTTACATAGTCTCCAAATATTTCCCCCCAAGATATTTATTAATTACAAAGGGGAACATAGTAATGTTATAGTAGAAAAACCTGGCGGATAACAATCTAAACAAATGATCAATGTTACCATCACCAGTATTGGGATAAACAGCATGTGCCTCCTGATAGGACACACTGAGGAGAACACATCATCTTTGTAGTATTCCTGCCAAAAGTTCATAACCTGATATAATCATGAAGAAACATCAGACAAACACAAATTGAGGAATATTTTATAAAATAACTGTCCTGTACTCTTCAGAAATGCCAATGTCATGAAACACAAAGACTCAAGAGCTGTTCCAGATTAAAAGAAACTGAAGATATGAATATTGAATTCAAGGCATGATCTTGAATTTTCTTTTGCTATAGAAGACATTATTGGGACATTTGGAAAAATCTGAATGAGTTCTATAGATTAGCTAAGTACAATAATTAGTATTGTATTTATACTGATTTCCTGATTTTGATAATTGTACTGTGGTTATTTAAGAGAATGTCCTTGATTTTAGAAAACACATACTGAAGTCTAAAATTGCATCATGTCTGCAATTTACTCTCAAATGGTTCAGGAAAAGTTAAAATATATACTGATGTATGTATGTGTGTGTGTGTGTGTGTGTGTGTGTGTGTGTGTGTACAGAGAGGAGAGAACTGTTATTGTAACTTTAATATGAAATGTCAAAAAATTTAAAAGATAATTTATTAAGATAATGCAAATTAACACCACACTACATACCCACTAGAATGGCTTAAATCAAAAAGACTGACAATACCAAGTATTGACAAGGATGTGGAGAAACTGGAACCTTCATACATTGCTGGTGGGGTTGCAAATTAGCACAACGCCTTTGGAAAACAGTTTGGCAGATTCTTAAAAGTTAAACATACACTTACCATATATCCCAGCAATTCTACTTCTTGGTATCATAGTAAAAACATATGCCCACACAAAGATTTCTCTATTTCATTGCAGCATTTAATAAGCCAAAGACTGGAAACATTCCAAATGTCCATCAGTGAATGGATAAACAAAATGTGGTGTATTTACACAATGGAGTACTACTACTCAGCAATAAAAATGAAATTCTGATTCATGCAACAATACAGATGAACCTCAGAAACATTACACTAAGTGAAAGAAACAAGGCACAAAAGATTATATATTATATGATTCCATTTATATGAAATTAGGAAAACTATAGAGACAAAATAGGGCTAAGCGTGGGATTGGGGATTGACTGCAAACAGCCATGAAGGAACTTTTTGGGAGTAATAAAAATCTTCTAAAAGTGGATTGTGGTGATGGTTGCACAATTGAACCTTAACATTAGTGAATTTTATGGTATGTAAATTATACTTCAATAAAGATATTTTAAAAAGACTATATAGCCCCACCAAAATGAGGAACAAATGGACTATTCAATAAATAGTGGTGGAGTCACTGGTTATCTATATAAAAAAATTAATTCTTTACCTCAAACCACACACACACACACACACACACACACACACAATTCCAGCTGGTTTAAAGACTTAAATCTTAAAACTTGAGACTGTTTAGAAGAAAATATAGAGAATACCTCTACGCCCTCGGGTTGTGCAAGGTGTCTTATGCCTGTAAAAGCACAAGCCAAAAATAAAATATCAATAAATTAACAACTTTAAAGTTGGAAACTCATTTATAACAAAAGACACTAAAATAAAGCTTTAGGACTTTTTAAATTATAAATATTTGCAGCATTTATAACTAATAAAGGATTAATATCCAGATTATATAAATAGCTCCTACAATAAGAAAAAAGGTTACACGATAGGAATATACAATTTGCTGAAGTGGAAATTGTAAAAGTCAATAAATGTATGAAAAGAAGTTCTGCCTCACTATTAATCATGAAAATGCAATTTAAAATAATGATGTGAAAGAAATTCACATCCATCTTGGCAAAAATTAGTCTGATATTACCAATATTGATAAGGATTCTCAGAATTGCTAGTGGATGTTAACTGGTATAACTACTTTGAAGTGCAATATTCCATTATCTAGTCACATTCCTATCTACAACTTAGAAATTTTATATCTAGATACATTTCCTCCCATGGAAATTACCAGAAGACATGTACAAGGATGTAAACTGCAGCATTTTCCACTATAGCAACAACAACAACAAAAAAATTGTCATTCTTTTCCAAAATTGTTTTGGCTCTTCTGGATCCTCACATCATTTGGCCCTCTGCCTCCCTATGGCAGAAGTGAAACAAAGGTGATAGTGATAGGAAGAAAGATGTGCTGGAAAATGCCCATGGAATTCAGTGAACTTCAGGTGGGAAAACTTCAAAGTGTAGATATTATAGGAAAGTCTTTTGGGTAATGAAAGTTTTGTGAACCAGTACAAATTTACCAGGGACTAGCACTTATCAGGAAATTAGACTAGATATTCTCTAAGTTCCCTTCTAGCCTGAACATTCTGTGGTTCTCATATTTATGTATTTAAGCTTTCCCAAGTGACTTTGTATACTCTTAATTTGTTATGCACAAACTTGTGAAGTATAATAGTGAATTTATATTATTCTCATTTAACGCCTAGATGAGTGCTTCACACAAGAATAACTTGGAGGAGTAGTGAGTGTTCTTAACCAGATTTACATGAAGTAATTCCAGTATCTGCTTTTTCTAATGCATAGAGACAGGATAAAGTGTAGTAGGTAAAAACTTAGACTCTGCATTGTTGTAAAACCTGGCTCCTCTGCTTATTAGTTTCATAACCCTGGCAAGTTATTTATCCTCTCTGTGCCTATGTTTCTCTATCTGTAAACTGGGAATTATAAATAATAGTAGTTATCCCTTAGGGTTGTTTTGAGGATTAAAAATGAAAGTATGTACTGTAAAGCACTTAAAACAATGTAAACAATTAAAACAATGTAAACCACAAAGTAAGCACTATGTAAGTGTTAGCTGTTACCAACAGAATGGCTTCAATCCTGCCTTAGAAGAACAAATGACTCATGGTGCTTTCAGGAAAAAAAAATGAGAGGCCAAGTTGTCTTTAAACTTTTTGAAATGAAGAAGGGATTGTTTTTCTTTCATTCATTCATTCATTCATTCATTTAGATATAGATATATATATGAGAATCTGCTTTTCCCTACTACCTTTCATTTTTCTGCTTCCCCTTTGAATTCAGAGGTGTGGAATACTCTGCTTTAGGTAGAAATGTTGTGGCGATGTACTTCCCCACCATGTTTATGATACATCCTCACCACCAACTGCTGCTCTTTTCTCAGGCTGGTCGGCACCTGGAAGCTGAGCAGGCCTACAAGTACACGAGGAAGGTATGGCACAGGTGCCTTCACTGTACTCTGTCTGTTCGTCTGTACTCGACGGAGGCTGGGAAACGGGGAGGAAGGTGCTGTCTTAATTCAGGACTTGACAGCATTTCATGATGTATTTTTCTAGAGTCTTTTCTTACCATTTTTGCCAGTATCATGGGGCTGCTGGGTTTGGAATAATAACCCACATATTTCTATGGGGGATCTTTTTTCTGCCTCTTGAGAGAATATGGTTTAATGGAAAGACAGATGGCCTGGGAGTCAGTAGACCTGAATTATGGTCCTAGTTTTGTCATTAACTTACTGTGTTAACCTCTCTGGGCCTCATTTTCCTCATGTGTAAAATGAAGGTGTTGGTTTAGTCCAGGGATCAGCAGACTTTTTCTGTAAAGGGCAAAATAGGAAATAGTTTAGTCTTCGTGGGCCAGTCTCTATTGCAACTACTACACTCTGGCCATATACTGCAAAAGCAGCCATAGACAATACATAAACAAATGAGCATGCCTGTGTTTCAAATAAAACTTTACTTACAAAAACAGGCAGCAGCCTGGATTTGGCTCATGAACAGTGGCTTGCCAACCCCTAGTCTATTCTGTCATTTATGAATTGCAAGTAATTTGACTTGAAAGATGGTAGCTTAAACAAATTGAGTTTTATTTTTCTCATTTAATGCAAGTCCAGGGCTGATACCACAGTCCACAATGTCATCAGAGACCCAAACTCTTTCTATCTTTCTGCTCCACCATCATAGCACGCAGTTTCCATCCCTCATAGTTGCAAGACAGCCATTGCAGCTCCAGCCACCATATCCACATTTCAGGTACAATAAAGAACACAAAGGGGGAAAGAAAAAAGGGGCCATGTTAGCTATTTCACCTCCTTTTAAAGACCAATGACTTTAGCTTACATTTCATTGGCCACATGGGTCATAAGACTACCCCTAGCTGCAAGGGAAGCAGAAAATGTGGCTTTTTAGCTGGTTACATTGCTACCTTGAAAAGAAATGAAGATTTTGTTATTAAGAAAGGACAGAGTGAGTATGCAGCAGGCAACTAGATACCTCTACTACACATCTAGATTCTAAAATTAAGTTCAGATCTATTGTCTTTGATTCTTCTCTGTCTCTTGCCAAATGGGAATATTATACATTGGTCAAGATATGTTGGGTGATAATGTGAACTCCTTTAAAAATAAACTTTATTAAAGTTATTTTACAAAACAATGCACAAATTGTGAGTGTTCATACCACTTGATGAATTTTCACAAAGTGAACATGTCCATGTAACCAGCACAATGTTCTGAGGTCTTTTAATGGAGTTACCATGAAATAGGGGATATAGGAAGAACCAATTCCATCCCAAATAATTATGGTCTTGAGCTGTGGCCTTGCAAATGAGGGGTCTCCACACAGGTATATCAGATATGACACCTGTTCTTCCCTTCTTTCCTCTTATGCAGCTGAAATTGAAAGACGAGGCTCTGCTTGCCGAGATCCACAAGGTACAGGAGACAGTTGGCTTTGGAAACCCATCTTTCTGATATCCTTCCAGCTGAAGAATTTTCTGTATAGGACTCTGAGCTCCTTTCCTTCCCAGAGAAATTAAACCCTGGAAGTTTCACCATATGAGGCCTGGAGATGGAGAACAAAAGAATCTTCACCATAAACAGAAACCCATTCACTTATTCCCATTGGCTGTCTTACTGGATGGCTACATTACTGGATGTTTTACTGGTTAACAGTAAACTGAATGACAATAAAAAATGGAAATAAGAAATTCAAAATTCATCAGTATGGTTCTGGAGTTAAGGTATACTGAGGTATATATAGGAATATAAGGTATAGTGGGTTCATTATTAGGGTTTCTGATGAAAGCTTATCAGGATCACTCCTGGAGGAAGTCAACTACTAAGGTCCTTGGCCAGGTTCACTTAGTGGAACTTGGGAATTAAGGCATCATTTTCTAAGGTGGGCCTAAAGGAAGACTGCTATGCTGGGTCACTATGTTACTGCACAAAATTGGGGTTCTCTGCCTGATGCACATAAACAAGCCAATTAATTATGGCATCAGCCTTCCGGGGAGAAATCAGCTTTTATTCTGTGAGATCGATCTGCAGGGAGACAAGGGGCATGTGCCCTGAGATCTGTCTTCCTGATTCAGGATTTGGGGCAAAATTTAAGAGGTTAGGGAGAATAGGCTGGCACGTGGAAATGCTAGTGGCACAGGCTTTGATTGGTGGGCTTCGAGCATTTGTGGTAAGCTTTTATTTTATTTATTTTTTTGTGAGGAAGATCAGCCCTGAGCTAACATCCATGCTAATTCTCCTCTTTTTGCTGAGGAAGACCAGCTCTGGGCTAACATCTATTGCCAATCCTCTTCCTTTTTTTTCCCCCCAAGGCCCCAGTAGATAGTTGTATGTCATAGTTGCACATCCTTCTAGTTGCTGTATGTGGGAGTATGTGGGACGCAGCCTCAGCATGGCCGGAGAAGCGGTGCGTCAGTGCGCGCCTGGGATCCGAACTCTGGGCCGCAGGTAGCGGAGCGTGCGCACTTAACCGCTAAGCCATGGGGCCGGCCCCTATGGTAAGGTTTTAAACATTTATGACAAGGTTCTCAACATTTATGATGGGGTTCTAAACATTTTTGATGAGGTGGGGAAGGAATTTTAACACTGGATCTTCCTGAATGAGGGACCCCTTGCTTCTGATAAGAGTCTAGCTTTCAAGTTCTGGTCACAGCACCGTCCTTGGGTTCCATGGGGAGGAGGATCTTTAGTTCTGAGGTCATTTCAGGTCATGATTTCTTCTTTTACACAGGCTCTGGCTACATGACTTTGCAATTTTTATGAAAGACAAGTCAATCTGTTAGTAAGAGATGGGGTCAGCTGAACTGGTCCTAGAGGGCCTGCGGTTACAACTACATTAGGGCAAAGAGCATATGAGTTGTGCCCAGGCCCTTTGGATCCTACAGAGAAGCTCAACAGAGAGGTCTCTGCTGACGGTGGAGGTGCTGACTCCCTCTGACCACAGGCATCTTCATGGATCTAAACCAAAAGGGCTCCATTTAGAGTCCATTACCCTGTAATAGATGCAAAATTCCTCACAACTGAGGCCATCATTCTAGGGCTAGAGATGACAAATCACACTTCACCCCTGTCCTCCTGGATCACTGCACAGCAGAAATCAGGAATAAAGTCTCCCCTTCCTTTATTTTTTAAAAGAGGAGGTGGAGATACTAGGAGGGAAGGCAGAAGACATATTAGTAAACACAGAAGGATAATAAAACTCTTCATTTATAGTCCTTCTGTAGCCTCGGCCCTAAGGCTACCTCCTTTATGAAGTCTTCCTGAGGCACCAAGGAAGTATCAGGTTCACCTTCTCCTCTGCTCCCCCAGGACTGTGTACTGACCACCCCTAGTTATGCTGGTGTAACCTCACCGTCTCCCCATCAGATTGAGCTTCCTAGGAGAAGGGACGGCGCCTTTTCATTTTTGCGTTCTCAGCACCGTGCTTTGGCCCTAACAGGTGCTCAAAAAACGTCTGCAGCAAGGATGGATTTATGGAGCACTTTACCACTTTTAGCAGTACTCCTCGCTCCCCCAGGCGCTCACAGGCCACTGAGGGCCGGCAACGCCCACCGGCCTCAGCTCGCACTGCCACCCCCGGTACACGCAAATGGAGCGCGCCTTTCCCCGGCAGTTTAGGGTTCGGTCGGGTTCACCGCGCTACGTTCAGGGAAGTGCAGGGGCGGAGAGCGGAAGAGGCGGGGCCGGCGCGCTGTCCGCGTGCGACGGCGAGGCGCTTGGCGGTCGGTCGCGGAGGGGTGAGGCCCGCGGTCGCGCAGCGTCGGCCGTCCGCCGCCCCGCCCCAGGCCGTGGAGCTGCTCCGTGCGGGCGGCGGGAGCTCCGAGACGCCGCGCCTGGCGCACAGGGCCCGGCGCACGCCGGCTGCGCCATGGTCCAGCTCTGTGAGTGATCGGGCCGAGAGACCTCCCTGCGGTGCGGGGTGGGGGCGGTGCGGGACGGGGGCGGTGCGGGACCTGGTGGGGCAGCGCTCTTCCCAGGTGAGCGGGAGGCAGCCCGAACCTGCAACAGCTTTACATATGATCCTCCTCTCAGTATTTTTCTCACCGAAACCCTATGAGCTAGATGGCATTCATTTTATAGATGAGGCAGCTGAGGCTCCGACATGGTCACAGAGCCAGTAAAGGGCAGGCCTTTGCTGAGGGGATTAGGGGATGAGGAGGAAGTCGTTTCTGGCTGGAGTGCATGGATAGTATCTATGCCGGATTGACAAGAATTTGTTGGAAGTAAGGACATTTCAGTGGAGGGAGATTGTTTCATTTACTTCGTTTTGTGCCCTCAGTTCTTTTGTCTTAATTACTTATTTCTCTATAGCTACTCTCCTCTGCAGAGCCTACCACGGAGGCCACTTAACCATCCGCCTTGCCCTGGGCGGCTGTACCAACCGGCCTTTCTACCGCATCGTGGCTGCTCACAACAAGTGTCCCAGGGATGGCCGTTTTGTGGAGCAGCTGGGCTCCTATGATCCACTGCCCAACAGTCATGGAGAGAAACTCGTTGCTCTCAACCTGGAACGGATCCGGCATTGGATCGGCTGTGGAGCCCACCTCTCTAAGCCTGTGGAAAAGCTTCTGGGTAACTCAACTCTAGCCTTACCTCATTGAAGAGATTTTAAATTGAAGTCAGTTCCAGGATGATGAGAATAAAGAATGATTTTCATCATCTCTGGGCTGCTCAGGACTGGAGTGAAAGCTGAAGTTGTGATCTAATTGCCACTTTGAATCTGACTCCTTTATGGACTTTTTGGGTGACTTGTATTTTATGGTAAAAATGAGAATAGTGTGTCTTGAATGGCCATTTGTCAGTTTGTTTTTTATTCAAGTAAGGAGAATAGTGTTAGGAAGTAGACAACATCCATTGTCTCCTTAAAGTAAATGGAGAGGAGGGAGCTGGGGAGAAGTAAGACAGGTTGCAGGGTGAGGAGCATGTTTTAAATCCATGCTCTAGGTCAGGTCTCTGTGAGACCTCAGTTCTGTGAGGCTGAATTCCCAGGGAAACATTGGCTTGTACTGTATTGTAATGAATGAAAATCCTGTTGCTTTTAGGTCTTTCAGGCTTTTTCCCTCTGCATCCCATGATGATCACAAATGCTGAGAGACTGCGACGGAAACGAGCACGAGAAGTCCTCTTAGCCACTCAGAAAACAGATACAGAGGCTATAGAAACAAAATCAATCTGACTTCAGTGAGCAGTGGGAACAAGGTCAAAGTCCTCTTAAAACACCTGTGCAGAGCTCTTAATTTTATCAGATTTAGAGGTCAATAAATGGAGTTTTTTAAGTCACCTATGCTCTTCTGGCCTGTCCTGAGCAGGGCCTAGGGAGGGATTTGTTCCTGTCTGATGTAGAGCTTGGTCTAGGTACTGATGAGCTTTTTCAGCCTCCTCTGGGGAAAGACAGTAGCTGTGGGGTGGGTTGGACATTTGGGTTGGGCCTTAGGCCTCTCGGACCACTTATAGTCTGCTGCCTTCCAAGACTTCCGTGTTTCAAAGCCGCCAACCAGCATGTCTATAGCCTAGCTACGTAATTCCTTTCTTAATCATTTATGGTCATCCTACCAGCTCAAGAACACAGTTACTTCACTTATTGTTTTTGTGATTGCAGATTTATATTATCTTGCTTGACGCATAATCTTAAATTGACAAAGGTAGATTTGTTATGGGTGTAATAGCCTACTTGTTAAGAATGAAAACCTGGAAGAAAGCTAATATTGTAAAGTAAACTACATACATTCTAAGCCCTTTACAAACAAGGTTATTTGTGAGGATTATAAGGGATCATGAAATTAGGTAGGATTATTTCCATTTTACAGATGGGGAAGCTCAGGTTCAGAGGTGGAAGCTTGCCCAAGACCACATAGTTCTAATATTGGGCAGAGCTAAGATTCAGACTCCAGTGTGCCTACCTGGAGGACTGGAGAGCCCTTTCTAACATATATTGGTGGGGGGCAGTGGGGAGTGGGGTGCATAAGCAAAGATGAGGGGCTTTTCAAAAGTCCACTTAAAAAGTCAGTGATAGAATCAGGTTTAGGTATCATGAGTTTGGTAATACAAATGACTGGCTGTGCCAAAAAACCCAAAATATCACATTATCTGCTCCACCAGAAGCACAGGATTCTACAACCACAAGCATGGATTAGATGGTTTTAGTGCACACTCTGGATAATACAGATTTCAAATTCTGGTGTAAGTCTAGGATATGGGGAATTTATAGAGATTTTAAAACCCTATCAATGTACCAACTTAATTCTCTGGGTTTTATATTCTGAGAACAATTACCAGCCACCTCAAATTTGGTGTCATCAAAGCTTCCCCCAGGGTTGTTACTGGTTGGCTTCCACTTGCTTTGCAGAGACTTTGAAGGCAGGTCAGGCAGAGAGGAACTGACTTTCCTCAGTTTAATCTTGGATCTAGGGAAGAAAAATGCTTTGAAAACCATAGGAATTCTGGAAATTTAAAAGATATTAATCTACCCTGGAGAGTTTGAGATCTTTGGAGAAGCTTAATTGGTAGAACAGAGGAGAATGTGATTCTGAAAAGTATTGACCAGTGAGGGGAACTGAGGTGAAATGGATTAAGGTAAGGTATTATTTTGAGCTACTGAGTTTCTGCCAACTTAAGTGTTCACTTTGTGCCCTGGTCTTTCCTTTGCCTAAGCTGTGTATAGACGTACTTCTGTGAGCTGATCCTCTCCCTGATTTCCAGAGTTTTATCTAGCTCTTGCTTTGGATCTCACCACGGCCCAGATTCTCAGCATGTCTTGGTTAATAATTGCATCAGGCTATCTTGCTACCACATCAAATCCAACATGCTCAAACTCAGCTCTGCAGTTTAGAAAGCATTTTTTTTCTTTTTAAAAAAAGAGCCTTTGCTTCAGCAGCTTATATTTTTATTAGGGTGAAGGTGTGGGTCATGTTATCTCCACCAAAGTGGAAGGTGATTCAGGAGCTGGAAGGTGAATGGGAATGATTCTGTAATAAATGTCAAATCTATAAATCCTATAAAGAGTTTTTAAAAGACCAGTATTTTATGTTTTTTGTTTAAGGTAGGCTTTTTTCTTGCAGGGCTGTAGGGAAGTACCCACCTAACAATTCCAACCTGTAGGCAAAATTATTTGGGCTTTAGTGCTCTATGTACTCCTGTCAGGATCATCTTTGAAAAAAGAACAAATCTATTTAACCGTTAGGTTGAACCAGGTGAAATTGCCAAATGCCGATGTTATGCCGTTTTTTACTTAAAAACAAAACAGCAATGTATAGGTTCAACCTAATATGGACGTTCCATTTACTACTGAATAAGCTTCTGCGCTGGGACGTTGGGGAGACGATAGGCGCCGGATGTCCAGAGTGAGTGGAGGAGAGGGCGTGGTGGCAGCTGGGATACACCCACTTCCTGCGCAGAAACGTTCCCGCGCTGGGAGAGACCGGGACGCCGGCTCCGCTGCACCGCAATCCAGGCCGACGCCAGTCTGGCCACGCCCCGTTTGCAGCCGCCGTAAAGCTCGGCGTCCTGGCCACGCCTCTTCCCGCGCCTCTTGTGACGCAGGCGCCCTGGGCGTTTTGCGCGGGAAAAGGAAGCAGGCCGGAGCTCTAGCCGGTGCCGCTGGGGCGGGCTGTTTTGCCGGAGAGCTCCGCTTGCGCCTTACCGTTGCCGGCCATGGGGTTGCTGGAGCTGTGCGAGGAAGTGTTCGGCACCGCCGACCTTTACCGGGTGTTGGGCGTGCGACGCGAGGCCTCAGACAGCGAGGTCCGACGCGGCTACCGCAAGGTGTCCCTGCAGGTGCACCCGGACCGGGTGGGCGAGGGCGACAAGGAGGACGCCACCCGTCGCTTCCAGGTAAGCGAGTCCCCGCTCTACCGGCCGCCCGGCCCCGCCAGGTTGGAGTGCGCTGAACCCAGCCTGGGGTTTTCTAATCTTTATTTCTCGCGGCGCGGTTTTAGTGAGAGGTGCGGGAGTGACACTTGCATGCTCTTTCCTCGCAGATCCTCGGGAGAGTATATTCCGTTCTAAGTGACAAAGAGCAGAAAGCAGTGTACGATGAGCAGGGAACAGTGGACGAGGATTCTGATGTGCTCAACCAAGATCGGGACTGGGAGACGTATTGGAGGTTACTCTTTAAAAAGGTAGGGGACTCTGGAGATTTCTTTGTGACCGTTCCCATCATTCATTCAACAAACGATTTTTGAATGCCTCTAAGGCCTTGCATTTTGTATTGTCTAGGAGTGAGGAATTTGGCCTCGAAATATAAATAAACACACACACAGGCACTCCTCAGGAGATACACATATATGTCTGGAGAACAGGCCTATTTAACCCATTAGGTTGAACTATGTGTATATATACATACACGCACGCACACACAGTGAAATGAGTTTTTAATTTCCTGTTGATGTTGAGTTGATTGTAGTGAAAGCGGGGGATGTAATTTTTTACAAGATGCTTTATTTTACATATCCAAATGTAAGTCCTGAGTATTTTTCTGAGTCTTTTCTCACCTTTGGAAACTTCACTTAAATTTTCTGGTCCCAGTTTTGCAGTTGGGAAGATTGGACCACAGAGAACTCTGGAAAAGCTTTGGCAGAGAAAATTTGGTTCCTTGCAAGAATTTCAACTGAAGCAAGTCTAATATTTTGGGAGAAACATTTCAACATCTAAATCTAGTTTTATTAGTATACCTTTTATTTAAAATAAAATTCTCAAAGTTAAAGCGTATGTGCCTTATTTGTTCAGATATCTCTAGAAGACATTCAAGCTTTTGAAAAGACATACAAAGGTTCTGAAGAAGAGCTGGCTGATATTAAACAGGCCTATCTGGACTTCAAGGGCGACATGGATCAGATTATGGAGTCTGTGCTGTGTGTGCAGTACACAGAGGAACCCAGAATAAGGAACATAATTCAGCAAGCCATTGATGCCGGAGAGGTCCCATCCTTTAACGCCTTTGTCAAAGAATCAAAGCGAAAGATGAATGCAAGGAAAAGGAGGGTAAGATTTTGAATGCTATTTATTATTTATATCTTGATTGCTTACAAAAAGAATTGAGGATACTTACAATAATGGAAATATATACAAGACTGCTGAAGTAAGGATAAGGGTTAACTTATATAGTTCTTATCTAGTAAAATGAGCGTACCTGTTCATCAAGAGCAGCTTTTGTTTCCTGGTATGTTCTGCTCAAGAGGATTTTACTACACAGATTGTTTAAATATTATCTTAAAATAACACTGAAATATTCATATGGGCCAATTCTTGTAGCTTTGCTGAGGCATTCCTCAGGAGATAAAGTAATGGCTAGACAGTGATACAGATAGGTTGGTTAGACAATGGTTCTCACTCAGTTAAGGCATGGGGAAAGGGCGGCAGAGACTGTCTGGCTTTTTTTTTTTTTTTTTTTTTAACACTGTCTCGTTAATACAGATTACTTTCCTCTTGCCCAGACTGATTCTTGAGTTGGACCCAGAATATACATTTTTTAAACAAACGATTTAGTTTATTTTGTTGAAGATGTCTTTCTAAACATACTTTGAGGAACACATTTGTGGAGAATCGAGGATTGTGGCCTGTGTGTCCTTTATACCCGTGTTAAACTGTGGAATGGGTGAGGTAGGGATGATGGCAAGGGAAAGGAGCTTAAGGACAGCCGGGGTTCTGGGACGGAATAGATTCAAGGTAGCAAACATCTGTGCCTCTAGTCTTGGGGAAGCCCAGAATGGTAAACCATTGCCTCAATCTGGCTTACATAATGGGAGCTCCGTGGAGAGCAGACAGTATAAGATTTTAGATCTTCGGTGGGTACCTTATTTTGTGTGGTTGAATTGGGGGTGGAGATAGGTCTGCAGCTTTTAGATACAAGATATAAGGGAAGGCTGGTGTGTGCATGTGCGTGTGTGTGTAGTTGAGAGAAGTGGAATGTGTATCGAGATCATCATTTTGGCTCATAGGTTACATCTGTTTAGACCCAAGCTGACAGTTCGCTGCTAATCATTTCCTCAGGTGAAATTGAGCACAGCTGTTTTCAGTAATAGGCTGTTAGTTTGAGAAAATTCCCTAGTTTGAAGGGGGTTAGTTTTGAGAGAGACTCCAGCAAACTTGGGGAGGAGGGAATACAATATTTAAATAAATTGAATAGGGCCGGCCCTGTGGCTTGGTGGTTAAGTGCGCGCGCTGCGATGCTGGTGGCCTGGGTTCGGATCCCGGGTGCGCATCGAGGCACCACTTCTTCGTTCATCCTGAGGCCGAGTCCCACATACAGCAACTAGAAGGATGTGCAGCTACGACATACAACTATCCACTGGGGCTTTGGGGGGAAAAAATAAAATAAATAAAATCTTAAAAAATAAATAAATAAATAAATTGAATAAAAGGACTGAAAGTAGACAGTGGAAACTGTCTCTCTGTATTGGAATAATAAGGTCCTAACGTACTGTCGTTCTCAGTATTAGTAGTATTTAGCTCTATTTAGAAAGTTCACTGGGAGTTTGGGCCTCTTATAATCTTAGTTGTTGCCCTGAAGGAAAGAACAAACTTACTACCTTTCCCAAGGTATTCTTGTGGTATTTTGGAATTGGTGCCCTAGGAAAATTTGGCAAAAGGATGTGGCTTTGAAATCAGGTAAAGAAAGGTTAAACTGAATTTATCATTTATTCTGACTACCCGGGAAATTTTAAACCAGGGTTGCTCTCAAGGCTGCCACCAGTCACATGTAAATTGGGTTTCCAGAGGAGGAATCTGAGGCACCTGTGCCCTGGCAACATTTGAGGGCGTCCTTGGCTAAATGACCTTTCCTAGCTCTCCTAGCATTTTGTGTTCCATCCTGTAACCAGGTGGTTTATGCATACTAATCTACTTGCCACCCCTAGCAAGTAGAAATGGGGAAAACTCAGAAATGCTTATTGGAAAAAGGATCTACTGCTTGCTGTTGTCGAGGGAAGAGGGAGAATCTCCCTCTGCCCTTTCCCTTAAGGTTCTTCTGGCTGGCCAAATAATCAACAAGACAGGTTAGCAGGAGAAAATAATCCCAAGTTTAGTAACATGTATACATGGGAGAAAGCAGGGACACTGCGTTTCTCAACACAATAGCAGAAATTCTCGTCTTAAATATCATTTTCAGCCAATGACAAAGGAGGATTTTGGGGGTGGGGGGAGTCAGTTATAGGAGATTACCACTAAAGCACAGTAAACAAGAGTAAGGTTTATTATGTAGCTCAAGGCCTTACCTTCCACATTGGTAAGTCACTAGAAATGAGCTCATCCCCCTCTCTTCTCCAAACAGAGAGGGAGATACCTTTACAAATGGAGATTCCCCTTATAAATGTAAATGATTGTCTGGCAACTCTTCTTCGCAGGGTCATCCAGAGAATGTGGCCAGAGAGACAGAACTTCTGATAAGAGGGGCTTGTTGGTGCCTTTCCTATTGTAACATTTACCCTACGTTATCTTTACAGCCATCATGATAGATCTGTTCCAGGAAGGAGCCACCATGTCAAATTCTTTAGGCAGTTAGTGGGGGAGGTCAAATGTCCCTAGAGAAAACAACCAAGGTAAAGAGATAGATTTCAGGGTGGCCAAATCTTGATCTCCCACACTGTCAGCAGTGTTGCCTTTTAATGAATGACGTATTTATGTAATTTTATCTTTTTTATCGATATAATCCTCAAATTGAAAAGGTCTGTACAGATTTGCTTTTGGGAAAGAGGGTGTATTTTTAGCATCTGTTAGGTTGCCATGGAGTCTTACTTGAGTTTCTGTTTTAGGCTCAGGAAGAGGCTAAAGAAGCAGAAAAGAGCAGGAAGGAGTTGGGGCTTGATGAAGGAGTAGATAACTTGAAAGCAGTCATTCAGGTAAACTTGGCAGGTTGTCTGTGAAGGTTGCCGCCACTTCTTTCATCTTCTGATTCCTACTGCTAAGATTTTGTTTGGAGTGTATATATAGTGTTGTGGGTAGTTTGTTTTCTTTCTCTAAAACAGAATTCACATACCATATATTCATCCTTTTAAAGTGAACAATTCAGTGGTTTTTAGTATATTCATCAAGTTGTATAACCATCAGGACTATCTAATTCCAGAACATTCTTATCACCCTAAAAAGAAACTCCTTACCCATTAGCATTCACTCCCCATTCTCCTTTCCCACTAGCCCCTGGCAACCACTAAGTACTTTTGTCTCTATGGATAGTCTTGTGTTTTGAAAGCGTGTGTTTTAACTTCTCAAACAGAGCAGACAAAAGGATCGGCAAAAGGAAATGGACAGTTTTCTGGCTCAGATGGAAGCAAAGTACTGCAAACCTTCCAAAGGAGGAGGGAAAAAAGCTGCTCTCAAGAAAGAAAAGAAATAATGGAATTTTCTCTTCAGACATCCTGAGGTGTTAATTGGTGCCATTGTAGGCAAGGTAGAGTCAAGATTTGAAGACAAAAGTCAACCCAACCCTTGAGAAAAGTTGTCTTTCCCGCCTAAATTATTCAGATCGACTATGTAAACCAAGCAAAATCTCTCAATCTGATCTTAGTGGATCCTAGAAACCCCCTGACGTTCTGTGAGGTCCTTATATGAAGGACTTTGGTGGTGATGGTTGAGGGAACAGGGGGAGGGTGGTTTACTTTCTGACAGCATTTGCTTCTATGGATCTTCTGTACAAGGAACTCTGTCTAGAATGCGAGTCTGTCTACACTGCCTTTAGCAGTTGTCATTTTGCTGCACAGAAGTGAGCTGCAGAGTATTCGGAGTGATGTGCGTGTTTATTAGAACAGGTACTCTACTAGCTGGAATGCCTTCAAAACACTTGCTAGACATCTATCTTCCAAATACTTGCCAGTTTGCTTTTGGTTTGCTTTAATATTCTTGAGTAGACCCTTTCTCTTTGTTTCACTCAACCAGGTTTTGTACTCTTGGCTTACAGTATAGAAGAAACAGGTGGTCAGGTTACTTACAGCATCTTTGTAAGATTTACACATGATTCAATAAACAAGTAAAAAATGACTTAAGTTCTTTTTAAATGATCCCAGTGATCATTTAAAATATGATCTAGAAAAAGTACGAATGGTGTTTAGGAAGAGGAGAGAGAAGAAAAGTAGTCCTAGTCGGCGTTATAGTAGACAGCCTGGTTTAAGTAGCATAAAGAGATGTTGTAGTCCTGCGTGTAACTACTGAACGTCCTTAGGCAGGTCACTAGCTTGTCTGAATTTGTTTATAAAAGGGTGAGGGACTTGGGCTAAATGTCTTCTTAGAGGCCCCTTCTGACTCTTAACTCGAACTTTGAAAGGCAAGCCATTTGATCCAATGGTTTGTTATCATGCACTCACAGTATTGATCTGTGAGACTAGTACCGAGATTTTCACTTATACTTAGTTGAATTGGTATGTATTCATTAGAATATAAGCAAATTTTTAAGGGATTGTTCAACTTAAAATCTCTGATTTGTAGGCTAATATATTTAATACCATATGCATAAAACAAGCTTTCTGTTACTGAGTTTTATGTATCATAATTTATCTAAGGTAAGTACATGGCACGTTTTTTGTTTGTGATTACAAACAGGTTAAAAAATACTCTCTTTAATTGTATTAAAAATATCATTTAATGCAGATTGTTTGAAGCATCTGTTTTCATATGATACCATTAGAACACTATGATATAATAAAAAAATTGCCCCAATTTATGATCATTTGAATTTATCTACTCTGAAAATTAACACTAAAATCTAAAACCGGTATAATCATCAAAATTAAAGTTCAAGGAAATTGAAATAAAATAAATTTAAGCCATAGTTAAAACCATTGCTGCATTCATGAGTGTGCTCAGGAAAAGGTCCATGGTAAAATCAGAAGAATGCCAAAGTTCTCTACTTCTGCTCTCAGGATATGTTTATACTGGACTAATTGCCAAAGTTGCTGAAATTGAAAGGAATTGCATCTTGCTGACTCACTAGTAGGAAGTCTATATATTTTTTAATTGACTTTCTTAGAGCTATTGGAGAAAATCTGGCAAAGTGAGGTTAATATTTTGAAAGAAAAAAAAAATGACCACTAAAGTACTTTAAGAAGAAAAGAAGCATGACCTGATATCAAGCAGGCACTGTGAGGTTGAGCTGTCCTATCTGAAAAAAATATGCAGTATGATTTATTACATAAGTTACTTTACACCAGTGCTCAACATTTATGTCTTTAGTTACCCTTTCCATCTCTATCTGCCTATGGCATTGAACATCTCAAGAGAAAGCTTTAGGAATGACATCTGTTTGATGAATAGCTCAGCTTTTTGACAGCACTGTCTCCTTAAAACTGAGAGTACAACAATCCAGAAATCAGTACAAGCAGAAGTATTCCAAAGCCCCAGTGATAACTTAATGTTATCAAACAATCATTTGCTGCTGTTTGTGTATGTATAGTCTCATAGAATCCTATAATAATTGAACTGATCATTGTTAACAGACAACATGAGCAGTTATCTGGGGGTACTAATTCATTTGTTACATCTTTGGGTACAAGCTTTACTGTCCAGTGGAAGAGGTTAACTTATGCTGAAAGGAGACAGTAACGGGAGATCGAAACAGTACCCGTGTGATCTTCGGTGGATACTGTCTTTTTTGCTCAGTCAGTTGTACCAAAAGAACTCTTCATGAAGATGGTTTCAAGTTGTCTCGTGTACACGTTCTGCATCAGGGATGACTGAACACTGGTTCATGAAATCTTCCCATGTGTTCCCTGCAGGCTGAAACAGCTTCTTGTCATTTGCCCTATGGTCCCTGCCTGGTCCTAGAGACTGGTCCACCTCTGTTTTGCGATTTTGTAGACCCATGTAACTGAGGACCTGTCAGACAAAGATGACATCACAGGGTAACATTAGTAGACATTCTAGATTTGGTAATCTCAAGTTCATATCTAAGGGCTTTTTTGCGCCAATTATCAGTTTGACTTTAAATTTGGAGACTGGGACTATGTAGTATATATTTACCAAGGCAATAAAAACCATGTTTGCATATTTTTATCATGTAAAAACAACAAGAAAGTCTATATTAAGATAGGAAAGCAGTAACTTAGTTTTAGAGAGGAACCGCTAATTAAAGAAGACGAAAATAATCTGTTTCACTTACCTAAATGTTACACTAGTTACACATGACCATCAACATGGCCGAATGTAATAACGTAGCTCAGAGGCAGCATTGCTTCTCTATGAGGACTGATCCAAGAATAGAATCCATTGAAAGCATGCAAAGACAGTGCTTAACTAGGAGCTGAACTAAGAGAATTCATTTGGACTAAGATGGTTTGAGGCAGATTACTTTTTAATGTACTTGCTGATTAATCTCATTATTAATGGGAAACATTTCGACTGCCCAGTACTTCTAAATTTCACCTACAGCCTAATGAGAATGACCCTGATGGTGGTGAGAAGACAATTATAGGAAGAATTTAGACGTCCTTAAATTTGCTCCCATCACTCCTATGAACATAGATCTATAGAATATAACTTAGAAATAAAAAAAAAATTAATGGGATAGAATCAGACTCAGCATTATCTTGACATTTTAGAATTTTTTTTTTCCCTTGGCCTAGCAGGTTAACTGACCAAAGCAGTTTAATCCATAGCTATATGGATTTTGCCTACATAATAAAATCCATGCAGTGTTTGAATGTTATGAAAATGACTTATTTGGCTTAACTTTTTTAGATTAAAAAAGTACTGTTTGCCAGATTGGTGAGAAGTTAATTTACATATGAGAAAACAAACAGAAATCTGGAACTTTTTGCCTCTGAACACTAGAGTTCTCTTTTTATTATATCCCATCTTCCAAAATGAATTTGAGGTGATTTACAAAGATGTAGGAAAACAATATATAATAAAATCCAGAGGAAGGGAAAATATGCTTAGAAATAAGACAAAGGCAGGGTCTTAACATAGCCACATAGTAGTAAAATAAGATGCATGGCCCCACCTGTCCCTGCAGATCCCCTGCTAGGTTGGGCCTGATGAGGGTACTCAATAGCACATGAACGGCGATACTGTGTATCTGGCTGAAAAAGAGAAAAGATGAGACACTTACAACACGACTTCTTCCAGAGGATAATACACAAGGGAAAACCTTGAAATCAGACAACAGTGTAAATGGCATCAACCGCCAATCTGAGGGATGAGTTGGCTGAGTGCACTGTTATATTCCACGTAAAATATCCCAAGCCAGAGGCCCACAAAGCCATTTGTCAACTTATAAAAATTGCAAGTTCTACAACTTATATGCCTTTAAGAAAATCTTAGCATTTATAAATAATCCAGATGGTTTAATATTTTTAAATATTTATAATTGGCTGCCAAGGGAATTTTTTCTGATTTCTATTACCTGCTGACTGTTTAAAACAACAGAACAGAGCCTTTTCAGCAACATTGAAACACCCTTGACTTTACCTCCATACTTGCAATGTGACTCTCAACATGAAACTGAGACATTTCAAAATTACCTCATGGAATTTAAAGATTTTAAAATAAGACTAAAAGATTAAAATGCAGATATCAAAAAAAGGGCTATCAATGCCATACCGCTGGCACTTCTGGAATAAAACACATCCTTCTCAGTTCCCTGTCAGAGCACTGGATTCAGGAGATTTCAGGAATTTTTTTTCGATCTGGTCTCGTCCATGTTTTCGATCGGGGTTCAGCAAACTTGTTTTTTTGTAGAGGGCTAGACAGTAAGTATCTTAGGCTTTGTGGTACATACTGTCATCGCCGCAACTACTCAACTCTGCTGTTGTAGTGGGAAGGCAGCCATGGACAGTACATAAGTGAACAAGCCTGGTTGGTGGCTCTGCTCTGATAAAACTCTGTTTACATAAACAGGCAATAAGCCAAATGGCCCATGAACCATAGTTTGCTGACCCCTATTCTAGATGAGAACACCAAGGAACAGAATGTTAGTCTGGCAATGCCTGGCCCAGGACTCGGATCCAGTGCTCTTAGTTACATTGAGTTACTAGCTCATCTCCCTTTTCATGACAGCAAATTGGGAGAGAAATGGCTAAGGTAAGAAATTTTTACTTTTGTTATTGTTCTAAACATCTGAAAAAGAAGAAACTTTGAAATGTTTTTATGTGTTCAGTTTTATTCCTAAGGCAATCAAAAATTAAATGTTTGATAAGAGAGAATCTAGCTACAGAATATAATCATCAACACTACTTGACAAATGTCCTGGATCAGATTTTGAGAAGACAGAGGTTCTCAAACTTTCTAGAGTTCACACTGAGTAAGAATCAGAATTGCTCACATTTCCCTTTTGCCCTTGTTTTGGGTAAATCTCCCCCTAAATCAAGCCTCTTGAGGTCTATTGGGTTGAATAGTGTCCTCCCAAAATTTATATCCACCTGGAATCTATGAAGTTGACTTTATTTAGAAAAATGATCTTTGCAGATGTAATCAAGTTAAGATGAGGTCATACTGGATTAGGGTGGGCCCTAAATTCAACGACTGGTATCTTTATAAGAGGGAAATTTGGACAGAGACACAGGGAAGAAGGCCATGTGAAGACAGATGCAGAAATGGAGTGATGTAGCTGCGAGCCGAGGAATGCCGGCAACCACCAGAAGCTAGGAAGAGGCAAGAAAAGATTCTTCCCTAGAGCCTGCAGAGGGAACATGGCTCTGCTGACATCTTGATTTTGGACTTCTAGGCTCTGGAACTAAGAAAATAAATTTCTATTGTTTTAAGCCACCCACTTTGTGGTAACTTGTTACAGCAGCCCTAGGAAACTAAGAAAATGTCCCATTCATTCTAGTGGAGGAAAGACCGTACAGTGCTTTAGGCTGATACAGTTCAAGCGTTATGAGTTGGGATAAGTGAGCTGCAAACACCACCATCCTGACAACTGGTATAGGATGTGGAGCCCTGGTTCCTGGGCACTAAGTATGGCCCCAGCCACTTCCCCAGGCTCTCCAAGCCTTCTTGCCACAAAGCAAATAAGGTAGGGCTGAGCTCCTGGTCTACAGTTGGGCAAGATCAGTACATAACCTCCAATCTCCCAACCAGGTTTTTTCTATTACTTGCTTAAAAGTAAAAGGGGTAGTAAATGAACATTAAATGGTAAGGCAATGTCAGCATTACAAATACCAATAAAAAAATGAAAGTCCTAAGTCACCCATCCATCAATCTATATCATAATCTGACACCACTTTTGGTGTAACTCTTTAAGAGCAGGGTTAGAGAATGAAGTTATGCTAATCTAATATGCACTGGGGTTTAAGTTTTTTTTTGCTTATTCTCAGAAATATATTCTAAACTTTAAATTATTTAGAATTTGTAATTTATGTGTAAGGCATTTTACCTTATTCTTTTTACAAGTTAAAAGAATGAGTGGCAGAGACCACTTAGTTAGAATTTCAATAAAATCTTGTTACAACACTATCTTTGTTAGAACCTCAACTTTTATTCTTAGAGTTGATTAAGCCACTACATAAAGTCTTGGTTTTTTTTGTGAGGAAGATCAGCCCTGAGCTAACATCTGCCCATCCTCCTCTTTGTTTTGCTGAGGAAGACTGACCCTGGGCTAACATCTGTGCCCATCTTCCTCCACTTTATACCAGAGGCTGCCACAGCATGGCTTGCCAAGTGGTGCGTCGGTGCACGCCTCGGATGCGAACCAGCGAACCCTGGGCCGCCGCAGCAGAGCGCGCGCACTTAACTGCTTGCGCCACAAGGCGCGGCCCCCACTACATAAAGTCTTAAGTCTACCGAAGTAGTTTATTTTTTCTTTCCCAACTATCAAGACCATAAAGGAAGTACGTCAATACCAAAAATGACTGCGTTGTGTTGGGCCTGGAGAAAAAGTCAGGTAAAAGGAACCTCTCCTGGGGCTGCTGATGGTTAGGTTCATCCACCACTGCGCTTCGAGCTCGACTGGAATCGCCGTGGGTTTTCTGCCGAGAAGATAAAAATTATAGAAACATTAAAGCGATTTGTAGTGGGAGCTGTGCATGGATGATAACTGCAGGCCAAGCAGCTCCAATTCCATTGTCATAAATTAGAATTCAGTTTGTACTTTTAACAAAATATAGTATAAATCAAGACCAGAATACAGATCCTACAGAGTTACTGCCCGAGAGGTTTTAAAGCACATGGAAAGGCAGTAGGAAAGAGTCGTACCGTTTGCGTTTGTGGCCCCATAGTGCTCAAGTGTTCCACTTCAGCTGTGCCAATAGGTGGCAGCAGATTATTTCGACTCAGAAGCATTGGTGAGGGAGAGGAGAGCGAGTCAGCTGCCGCTGGGCTACACATCCCACCAGCGAACACCCAAGATATGAAAGCATAAAATTATAACAACACAAGAAAACTGATTAGAATCAAATAACTGAGGCAGACGAGTTTAATGTCATGCACAGAAAGCTTTAAGCTGTTTATGTTTTTAAGTAAAGAGATCTCAATGAAAAGATTTTGAAAAATCAGAAAATACTATGAGAAAACCCCCAAACTCTGATTTTTGTTGAAACTTTATCCTGGGTACGCAGCAGAAGTTGACCCTTTCTCTCACAGAGAACTGGAATAAAACAATTTTCCTATCTGGTGTTGCACTTCTCTGCCAATTATGGATTTGTAACTTCACATCTGATGGAATTCTCCACACTTCTGTGCCTACGGTTGTCCTTTTCACTATTATAATAACTATAATTCCCAGGTAAAGTTCCTAAACTTTCATTTACTTCCACGGAATTTGGAGCAGTTTGCAGTATTACTCATACCCAAGACAGTAATTGAAACTGAATGATACTTTCATGTCCCCAACAAAACAAAGCAACTTACTTTTCCACTTTGACAAAAGTAGTCAGAAGGGATGAGACGTTAATTATGCATCAAGGCCACTTATCCCCAAATGAATGAATCTATAGCTATATTGGTATAGATATAGCTTTAAAAATATAATACAATAGTGAGCAGGTGAGGAGAACCTTGGTGTCCTGACAAAGATTTTTGGTGGTTTCAGACATCTCTTATAGTGAGTCTATTGGGATAAACTATAACAAGAAACTGAAAAGTCAAAGTCAAGAAGTAACATGTTGGGAGCGAAGTATAACGACCTGTGCTTAATTTAGAAGCTATATTCAAAACACAGTTAATGGCCTTATTATCTCATACCCTTGATCATAGTTGTAGAAATCAACCATCCTAAAATGTTTTGTGAATCAACAACTAATGAAAGAATTTTATTCAAAATACTGCCTTCTAGGTATTTTTTGCATGATGAGGCTCAGAGTGTTTAGTGAATGAAGGATGGGAAAAGGGAAGAGAATATGTTCAGTGTTATTTCCTAGGAAGTGCTAAGGGACATTTTTCCTGGTATATAAGCAAGTACTTATCTGAGGTTTGTAAAGTTTTCATTGTCAATGGAATAAGCAGATCCCAATGGTACAGGAAAATATTAAAGGAGAATTAACTATTAGTTTGGGATGAGTTTCACTGAGTATGTTTCACTAAGGAAAATGTTTTGCTTTTTTTTGTGGGTTTTTTTTGGTGAGTAAGATTGGCCCTGAGCTAATGTCTGTTGCCAATCCTCGTTTTGCTGAGGAAGACTGGCCCTGAGCTAACATCCACACCCATCCTCCTCTATTTTGAATGTGGGATACTGCCAAAGCATGGCTTGATGAGCGTGTGTAGGTCCGTGCCCAGGATCTGAACCTGCAAACCCCAGGCTGCCAAAACAGCGCGTGAACTTAACCACTATGCCACCAGGCTTTTTTTTTGGAGGAAAATGTTTAATAAAATACATATATCTTTTATTCTTTTGATAAGTCCGACTGAAGTATTCTAACCAACATTTTATTTGTAGAAATATAAATCTTTAGCTAAATCAACAGATCCAGTATCTGTATTTCATTCAAATTTAATCCCATTGTTTTCTGTATTGGATTTAAACAAGTGTACAAACCAGCATAAGAGTATGTAATGATTAGTTTCTAGGCATATATTTCAATCTTATGTTTAAAATTACTGTCTACGTGAAATTCTTCTTCATTAGTTTTTACCACAGTTTCTAGAAATTCTGCTTTTGAAACCTACACTCGGGATCCTCTGAGGATTTCTTCCACAGGTCTTGGTGTTCCAGCGCGTGAATGGCTTGTGCTGATGGGATGAAGGGTACGTGGTGGGGGGATGCGTCTCCTGGCAGACTGCACTGTATATGACAGAGATGATGTACTAAGCTCCAGGGCTCGATTTGGCCAATTTCGGATTGAAAGGATGGTACTGGACCCAGGCCTCATTAGTAGCTTGTCATCAAGATCTCTAGTGGCCAAATCAGAAACCCACAATGAAATCAAGATTGCTCTGTACAGGGAGACAGGACTCAAAGGTAAAAAGACTTAAGAGTATGAAATACATTCAAGGGAGAAAAAAGCAAAAGTAAAAACTGTTCACTAAGTAACCTAGTTTCTAGAAGTTACATAATCTAGCTCAGGCATGAGAATGTGTTCTTTTTTTCCCCCAAAGCTTCAGTGCATGGTTGTATATCCTAGTTGTTAGGTTTTGTTTGTTGGGTTTTTTTTAGTTCTTTATGTGAGCTGCCACCACAGTGTGACAACTGACAGACAGGTGGTGTGGCTCCACGACCAGGAAACGAACCTGGGATGCAGCAGTAAGAGCACTGAATCTTAGCCACTAGACTACTAGGGTTGGCTCAGAGAACGTGTTCTTAAAAGAAGGACATTATTTCAATCATACACATAATTTACTAGAATGGAGATTTGGGAAAGCAAGCCCATTATCACCTGCCATCACAGTCACTTCTTCAGTACCAGTGAAGACCAACCTGAAGAGTACCTACTCAAAAGAGCTTCCCAAAAGTTTATCTCAGGGACTGAGATTCTTACCGTATTTGAGGCATTTTTTTGTGCTGAAGGAATGTCACCAGAAAGACTTAGTCAAAAGGCAAATATTGCTGCTTGAGAGCAGTGTGGCACCAGTGTGGCTCCCACTGCAGAGATTAAAATGCTGAGCTAGTTGGAACCTGCAGGGATAGGGGTTTGGGTTCCTTGGAAAGCTGGGAGCAGGCAAGGGGTCCAGAGTCTTGTGCTGCCCAGGGCAGTAGGACCACAGTAGATCCCCATTTGCATAAACAATTGTGAAATACAACACTTTTCCGGAAGTACTCTGATAAATAAAATACCATGCCCAAACAGTACAGTAGCTTAAACTCTGCCCTACAGATTCAGCACTTTTTTTTTTTTAAGCAGATGAGAGGACATTGGACTCTATTGTAAGGCACCTAGGAGATAGTATTTGCACAGTGAAATGGAGGGAAAGTGAAAGAATAAAGCTCTGCCATGTGCTCTTTCGGCTTTCGGTAAGTTCCTCAACCTTTCAGGCCACTTGGGTGTCCTTTAGTGCAAAATATGCATCTGTGTTTGGAGGACTTTGAAGGGAAAATGCCCATCAACCAATAGGGCTAAACCTTGAGCATTACTCACAGGAGATCTTTCTGGTCTTCCTACCTCCCTAACCATTCACTTAGGCCTTTTCTTTACATTCCCTGCTCTCTAATTACAGAAGGTTTAGGTCTTAGCTGCTGTATGCTCATCTTTATTTTGTCCTCTGGACTACTGATTCATAATTATGGCTTTGTTTATCACCTCTAGTCAGGTGACTTCTCCAAATCTGACCTCTTCCATATTTCCAATGAGATGGCAAGTCATTGTAAACTCAACACACCCTAAACCAAACTCATCTTTCCCCACCAAACAAGCTTCCCTTGAGCTTGAAATCTCAAGGGAAGAGCTGACTCTGATTCCTCTATTTTTATAGAATTTGATTTCTTTTACAGTATCTCCTAAAATATTTCATTCATTTTTTATCCTTTACTACAGCCTGAGTACAGACCCTTAGCAGCTCATGCTTGAACTCTTGCATTAGACTCCTTACCTTCAGTCCCTCCTGCTCCATCCAATCTATGTTCTATTGCTATAAAATCCTTCAAATTCCTGATGTAAATATATGTGCTCCCCAACTGAAACTCACACATTGCTGGTGGGAGTGTCAAATGGTGCAGTTACTTTGAAAAACTGTATGGCAGTTTACTATAAAATTAAACATACACTTACCTATCCTATGACACTTTCACTTCTAGATATTGAACCAAGAAAAATGACACCATAGGTCCACAAAAAAGACCTGTGCAAGAAGATTTATAGTGCCTTCATGCATAACAGCCCTAACCTGGAAATAGCCCGAGTGTTCATTAACAGAAGAATTGATAAATTGTGATGTCCTCTTACAATAGAATACTACTTGGCAATAAAAGAGAAGGTCACATGCAGCAATATGGATGGATTTCAAAAACATGACATTCAAAACCCTCACAGTCGGGTCACAACCTTCATTAATTTCATAGAATCTTCTTTCCCACTAATTACACCCTGGTCTATTTTAATTCTAGAAGATTTTCAATGATCTTTGGTCAGAAGCATTAAAGTTCTGCCCTGTCTCTTCCTATCCTACTATAGCAAAAATGGTTTGCTTTCTCTTCTAAATATTTTGTATTTTCCCACCTCCAAACCCTTTCCCAAACCATTCCTCCTACCAGAATAGCCTTGCTGCTCTTCTCTGCTTATCCAAAATCCCATCTGTCAAGGACAAGTTCAGAACCTACACTTACCCACCAAAATGCCTCCCTTCTTTGGGGCTGCCATAGCACTCACTTGGTACCACACGCTTGGCACTCAAAAATGCCCTATATGGTTAGGTCTCTTTTTAACCATGTGTCTCTTCTCCTTCCAATTATATTATCAGCTCCTTGTGGGTGGAGACCATTTCCCTTAGATGTTTTTACTCCCCACATGTCTCTGTGGTTACTTGGTAGGTACTCAGTACCTGCATGTTGATTGACTGACTGCTTTCCTTTTATTTCTCAGTGATCTATTTAAACTCTATATCTATTAAAATTTTATACTTCTTACAGGAGCTTGTCCATTAGGGAGAGATTTCTTGGCTGTAGAGGCATCCCATGAACCAAGAGACCATTCACATTTGGCTGATGACCACTTGCTGCTTGACAGAGACTCATCTACATGTCAAAAGAAGATGTTACTCATTATTGGTTGGTGAAGATATCTGCTTGGTTTCCCAACTTTGCCAAAGGTTAATATTTTCCAATTAGGTCATTTATACATTTTTCTCCTATGCTTTAACTTTTGTAACATCTTGGTCAGTAGCCCAGCTAGGGCCCGAAGTCCACTGTCAAGATGACAGAGTCAGAGTCCTTTCCTTTCCATTTCTAAATGACAGCAAGTTGGGAAACCTGATCAAACCAGAAGAAAGCAATGAACAGCCACTCTCATAGGGGAGAGAGGACCTTTATTTTTATCATTATTATTTACATTACATTAGAAAAGAAAACACAAAATATGGAACAAAAAATAGAAAAAATAAGTGTAAACTCTAACATAATCTCTTTCACCATCACACAATCCTATGCTCTGCACAAACAAATCCTTTCTCCTTTACTAACCCCTGGAGCAGTCAGCTCTCAATGATAACCTAAATTCTGAAGATTGTTTACTAGAGGAGAAAATCTGATTTGTTCTAACATTAGCCTGATTTAATCTTACTTGGACTGACATCACCACCTTAGAATCCTGTTTATTTTCTCTCAGGTTATCAGTTCAGTGTCCTTTCTGGTCATCTCCTCCTCTGCCACAGCATGCATTTCCCTCCTACTTTCTCTCAAGAATGTTTGGATTAACACTTCTCCTTCCTTTGATTGTTAACCACCAGAACCATTTAAGTTAACTATTCAGGGCTTAGGCTACCTAAACCATAGTCAGACCAGTTCAACATGTAGAAGTATTTTATTACCACCAAAGGAACATCAGTTCACCTGGTTCATCCTCCATGTGATAAGGTATGGGCATTGTTGATTTTATTTTTAAATAAGCCTTTTGTAAATCCAGCTGCACAATATCTGGCTAGTATACCAACAAAGCAAATACTAGATCTGGTAGTAAAACCCAGGGTTGATGAACACAGCCCAAGGATTAGAATCCTTCTTCTCTTTCTTTTTCTCCTCCCAACCCCCACTTTTTTTGCCACATGTAACACTGGGAAACTATCATGTAGGAACTGGGACTACATAAATCATTACACAGGGATGAGACCAGGCTCATCAGCCTCCTGCAAGAAATGCCCATCTTAATGCTTGTCTACAAACTTAATTGAGACCATTTTTTCCTCTCTTTGGGTTGGGTTTACAGTTGGGTTATGAATACTAAACATCCAAAAGGCAAAAAAATCAACAGATTCAAATCAACCAGGTAGGCTGAGATAAGAGAAAAAATAAGGAAGGAGTGAAAAGGAGAAACTCAAAGGATAGAAATGTTAAGCCCATAAAAAATCTGAGATTGGTACCTCTTTCATTATATCCTTCATTCTTCCCAAAACAGACTTAGGTTGACCACACAGTTGATTCTAGTCTGCACATCTTTTTTTTTTTTTTTAAGGGGAAGACATTTATTTTTTATTTTATTTTATTTATTTACTTTTCCCCAAAGCCCAAGTAGATAGTTGTACGTCATAGCTGCACATCCTTCTAGTTGCTGTATGTGGGATGCGGCCTCAGCATGGCCGGAGAAGCAGTGCGTCGGTGCGCGCCCGGGATCCGAACCCAGGCCGCCAGTAGCGGAGCGCGCGCACTTAACCGCTAAGCCACGGGGCCGGCCCTAGTCTGCACATCTTATGGATGCCTTTTCAAAAGTGCTGACTGCGAATTACCTATCAACCTTAATTTGCTATTAATTTTTTAAACTGAAATTAAACTTATCAATGTAAAGAGTCACTGGATTATTGTGATAAACACATAACAGAAAAAAAATTGAGTCATAAATAATACAATTAAGGCAAATAACTCTGAGCAAACTTTCTGTGGCAAGAACAGTCCTAGGTTCTCCAGTACATTCCTCTGTGGGGCTTACCAGATTTGAAGTGATGGACAGCACCTTAGACTGTGGCACTCGAGGTAAGACCAAAGGCTGTGGTTCACTCAGCACACAGGGGCTTTCTGAAGCCGGTCTGGTGATTGCAACATTACTTTCATCATCTAAGCAAAGGAACAGAATCTATTATCCATGGATTTCTTCAGACCCACAGCAACGGTACTGTGAAAAAAAATATCCCCTGAGAATTCATAATCTCAAGCTAGGCTTCACTCATCTTTGCAGCCCAATTTCATACCACCTGCATAGTTCAAAAATCCCCTCAAACCAAGAATTAGTTTAAAGGGGTTTCCCAGGCTGACAATGCCTAGTCATACCTTGCAGCAGGAAAAGCAAAGACCTCAGAGCAAAGCTGTCCAAGAGAACACTTGGAGTTGATGGAAATGTTCTACATGTGCTGTCCAATATAATGGCCTCCAGCCACATGTGGCTATAGAGCACTTAAAATTTGGCTAGTGTGATTGAGGAACAGAATTTTGAATTTAATGTTAATTTTTTAAACTAAATAATTTTAATTAATTAAAGTTTAAATAGCCCCATGTGACTCGTAACTATTGGACAGCATGGCTCTAGGGGAACCTTCAGATCATTAATCCAGGCCTCAAAGAATTCCCACATATAAAGTTACGAGATTAAAATCCACGTAAAAATCATACAATCAACAAGGAAACAAGACACCTTAAGAAAGAGCAAGCAGAAACAACATAATTCTGCAAAGACTTCAGAAATTGGAATTATTAGGTGCAGAATGTAGAACAAATGAAGCAACTGAAAATATGAGTACAGACTAAGATGTAACAATGACAAAGCAGATTTGAAAAAGAACAAAACTACAAAAGAGAACTAAAATTACTAAAATTAAAAACTCAGCAGAGAGTTAATAGCAGATTAGAGCTTGCTGAAGATAGAATTAATTAGTGAACTAGAAGAAAAAGATCTGAAGAAGTTATCCTGAATTCAGTCCAGAGGAAAAGGAGATAGAAAATATGAACTGTACACTAAAAAGGGTGAATTATACTGTATGTAAATTATACCTTAATTTTTTAAATGGAGAAATAAAACCACAATGAAACACCCTTTTACATGTTGACAAAAAATTAAGAATTGATCTATAATAACTATTGAGATTGTGAGCATGGGAACTCGTGTACTGTTAGTAGGCATATATAACTGGTACAATCATTTTGGACAATTTGGCGTTATCTAGTAAAGTTGAAGATGCATATTCCCTATGACCCAGCACCCCACTCCCTGGAGGTATATACCCTGGAGGAACTCTTTGCACATGTATACCAGGAGAAGTGTTGCCTAGCATTAGTGTTGTTGATCATAATTGCAAAACACTGGATTTTGGCATTTCTTTTTTTTTTGAATATGTTTTATTTATTTATTTTTTTGGTGAGGAAGATTGTCCCAGAGCTAACATCTGTACCAGTCTTCTTCTATTTTGTATGTGGGACACCGCCACAGCATGGCTTGATGAGCAATGTGTAGGTCCGCTCCCAGGATCCGAACCTGCAAACCCCAGGCTGCTGAAGTGGAGCACACAAACTTAACCACTATGCCACTGGGCTGGCCCGGCATTTCTAAAATACTGGAATTTTAGCACTTTTCACCATCAATTATGGCTCCAAAACTGAACTCGATGAGGAATCATGTTTTTGAGTAAAACTAACATGAACTCTTGGTCTTCATTATTTCTAAATCATTTCCATCATCATCATTTGGTTTACTACTGTTGTTTCATTCTGAGAATGAATGAAATGTCCAGTGAAGCTCATTTCCCCATTAGCAAATTAGGGTTAAAAAAATAATAATTTAAAAATGAATAATAAATATTCTTCTTGACAAAATGTCCAGTGAAGCTCATTTCCCCATTAGCAAATTAGGGTTAAAAAAATAATAATTTAAAAATGAATAATAAATATTCTTCCATCATTTAGATTTTAAAACTGGCCTGATTAAAAGTTTAAATGATTGTAAAAATATCAAGTTATACAAATAAATGATTACATTTACTCAGAGTTTTACATATTTTTGGGTTACAGTTGACAAACCCTAAAATATCACAAGTTGTCACATGGTCCTGTCGTATATATGACCAGCACGCAGTTTGGCTTTTTTCCTCATGTAGGGGTAGGAAAAGGTGCTGTAGTAGGAGGGATAGGTTTGTACTAGCACCTGCAGGTTGGCTCTAACAACAAACAACTAGCCAACTGGTCGACACCAAAGCCACAATGTTAGAGTTCTCTTCCTATACTTCAAGGTGTTATTTAAAAAAACTAATGATCATAGTTAACCTTTATTGCATTCTTACATATTCCAGGAATTATTCAATGTACTTTCATGTAACTCATTTATTACTTAACTCTATGAGATAGATATTAGTATTATACTTGTTTTATAGATAAAGAAACTGAGGCAGAGTGAGGTTAAGCAACTTGCATAGGATATAAAGTTAGTGTCAGAGCCAGTAGTCAAACCCAGGTTGTCTAGTAACAAACTGTGCTTTTAACCATTATACTACATGGCTTCTCAAAGGGATAACATTTTAGAGCAGCGGTTGCCAAATATGACCCATTAGCTGTTTTTTTTTTTTTTATCTTATTTTGGCAAAACATAACATAAAATTTACCATTTTAAAGTGACAATTCAGTGGCATTAAGTACATGCATGACGTTGTGCAACGATCATCTCTATCCAGCTCCATAAATTTTTCATCACCCCAAAGGGAAACCTCATGTCCATTACGGCCACCTGTTTTTGTAAACAAAGTTGTAAGGGTAGTTTGTTTATTCTCATTGCTGTATAGTACTCCATTGTATGCATATATCACATTCTACTGTTAAGGGACATTTGGGTAGTTTCCAGTTTATGTTTTCCATAGTGCTGTTATGGACATTCTTATATATGTCTTTTGGTGACCATCCACTTATTTACTCATTGTTTATGGCTGCTTTCAAGGCAGAGTTGAGTACAGTAGTTGGAACAGAAACTGATGGCTGGCAAAGACTAAAATATTTACTACCTGGCTCTTTATACACAAAGTTTGCTGACTCTTATTTTAGGTTATTTCAATCAATCCACTAAACCAGTTGAAATCCTCCAGCTCCATTTCAAGATCAGTGTCCTTTTTTTTAGACTTTTAAGTCTCAAAATCACAATTATAATAAAATGAAATAACCTAAACTTATGGATGCACAGAAAAATAAATTAAAGGATATTAATTCACAGCCCAACATTGGTAAATTGCGAAAGGCGAAACGAAAGTTTTCTCTGATATCTCAGTGGTTGATACTGAAAACTGAAGGAGTTCCTTTATTTATTACCCGGGTTTATTACTATTGAAGCTTGGATGTGACTCTGAATTTTATCATTTGTCTTATATCTCCAAAAACTTAACATCACATAATATAAACCAGTTAGTTTTAAAAAGAGTGTTCATCCTATTCTCCAATACCAGCTTTGAAACTTAACATGCATACAACAGAGTGACTTAAAAAAAAAACCCACATAGACAGTATCAGTTGTGACAAACGTGGAGCAACTAGAACTCTCATACAATACTGGAGAGAGTGTAAATAGGTACAGCCACTTTGGAAAAATTTTTGGCAGTATCCACTGAAGTTGAAATAGCATATCCTATGACCCAGCAATGCCACTCTTTTGTTTCCAGTACATATGTTCACCAAAAGACATATACAAGAATGTTCTCAACAGCACTACATGCTGGCCAACATAAACTGGAAACTACCCATATATCCATCAACAGTAGAATATGATATATTCATACAATAGAATACTATTTAACAATGAAAACAAACTATTGTTACAAGCAAAACATTTGAATCTAACAAACATAATGTTGAGTTTAAAAAGACAGATGCAGGGAGAGTGACATCAGCAACATGGCGGAGTGAGCTGTTCCCTGTGTCTCTCCCTCTTCGAACTACAACTAAAAGGACATTCATTGATCAGCGGAGGATACCCACACAGCACACCAGGATGCCTGAGAGACCCGAGCAGCTGTATATCTGAAGATGGATGGACTACCTGCCCCCACCACCCTGAGGAGGTGGTGGAGATAGGTGAGCACCCTCTGGACCCCAGGCAGCCCAGCACACGTGTGCAACTACTTTCCTGGCTGGAGCGATCATAGCACCGCTGTGGCTCCAAGGTTGGGAGTATCCCTCAGTGCAACTGTGGAAACAGGTGACAGCAGCCCTGAGCCCCTCAAGTGATCACTTCCCCATCTAGTCGGGGAGCCCTCAGGGCCACACAGCCCACAGAGAGCGGCACAGGCTTGGACCCAGTGGGGAAGTCCCACCCACCAAGCACAAAGGCTGGTGCTACCTAGGAGCAGAGGGCAGCTGAGCTGCTGCTCAGGAAGCTCCCGGCTGCCGTGAACACCCATAGTACTGCTGTGGCCCCAAAGGGGAGAAGCGTGTCTCGGTGGGACTGTGAGAGTGGGCGGCAGCGGCCCTGAGCCCCCGTGTGATCACTCTTTCATCTAGTGGGAGAAACCACAACCTCACCGTGGTCCCAGGGAGTAGCTTTGGCTCAGTCCCAGAGGGGAGGACCTGCCCACCAAGCACAATGGCTGGTGCGACCTAGGGGCGGAGGGTGGCTGAGATCCCAGTCCAGGCAAATAAGCTCCCGGCTGCCGTGAGTACCCATATACCGCTGCAGCCCCGAAGGGGGAAGCGTGTCTTTGTGGGACCTGTGGGAGCTGGCGGCAGTAGCCCTGAGCCCCCGTGTGATCACTCTGTCATCTGGTGGGAGAATCCACAATCCCACCCAGTCCCAGGGAGTGGCTGGCTCAGTCCCAGAGGGGAGCTCCTACCCACCAAGCACAACGGCTGGTGCGACCTAGGAGCAGAGGGTGGCTGAGATCCTAGTCCGGGCAAACAAGCTCCCAGCTGCCGTGAACACCCATAGTACTGCTGTGGCCCCGAAGCAGGGAGCACAACCCTGGGTGGGAGCAGGTGGCAGTAGCCTGGAGCCCCCCGCGGGGCCACTTCGATCCCAAGGAGTGACCCAGGCTTGGAGAGGCACAGCTGACAGGGATTGTGGCAATGGGCTCAGATTACACAGCTCCTGCCCCCCCGCCAAGTGGCAGCAGGTGGAACCTGCGTCCAGAAACTATCACTATGCGCCAGCACAAATCCACTCCATCAAATGGTATAAAGAACTATATTAATACTCCAGACCAGAAGGAAAAAGACAAAACACCCAGAAATCAATCCTGGAGGCGTGGAAATCTACGATCTAAATGACAGAGAATTCAAGACAGCCATCATAAGAAAACTCAACGAGCTACAAGAGAATTTTGAAAGACAGTTCAATGAAATCAGGAAGCAAATTACTGAACAGAGGGAATTCTTCAGGAAAGAGATTGAAACTATAAAGAAAAACCAAACAGAATTGTTAGAGATGAAAAACACAATGGATGAGGTAAAGAAAAATCTGGAGTCCTTAAACAACAAGGCCAATAATATGAGGGTAGAATTAGCAATCTGGAGGATAGGAACACAGGAATGCTTCAGATGGAGGAGAGAGAACTTAGACTAAAAAGAAATGAAGAAATTCTCTGAGAAATATCTGACTCAATGAGGAAATGCAACATAAGAATTATAGGTATTCCAGAGGGAGAAGCAAGGGAAAAAGGAGCAGAGAGCTTGTTCAAAGAAATAATAACTGAGAACTTCCCAAACTTGGAGAAGGAGCTGGAATTACGTGTAAAAGAAGCCAACAGGACTCCTAATTACATCAGTGTAAAAAGATCTTCTCCAATGCATATATTAGTAAAGCTGGCAAAAGTCAATGATAAAGAAATAATATTAAGGCCAGCAAGGCAGAAGAGAATAACCTATAAAGGAAGCCCTATCAGTCTTTCAGTGGATTTTTCAGCAGAAACCTTAGGCTAGGAGAGTGTGGAATGATATATTCAAAATTTTGAAAGACAAAACTTTCAGCCAAGAATACTATATCCAGCGAAAATATCCTTCAGATATGATGGATAAATAAAAACTTTCCCAGATAAACAAAAGCTGAGGGAGTTCATTGCCATAAGACACCCCCTACAAGATTTGATCAAGAAAGCCCTCATACCTGAAAAAAAAAGGGTTTACAAAACCTTGAGCAAGCAGATAAATAGCCAGACAAAATCAGAAATTGCAACTCTATCAGAACAGATTAGCAAATACAATTATAACTCTAAAGATAAGGAAAAGAAAACATCAAAAATAAATATTATCACTACATCTTAAACACAAATTCACAACACATAACAGCATAAGTTGTGACAACAACATCTTAGAAGGGGAAGAGGAAAGAGATGAAACCTGCTTAGACTAAGGGAACAAGAGGCTATCAGGGAATGGACTATGTCATCTACGAGATCTTTTATACAAACTTCACAGTAAACACTAAACAAAAAATCAGAAGACTCAAATGATAAATAAAGAGAAAACTGTGAAAACCATCACAGAGAGCCACCAAACTGAATTAGCAGTCCAAAATACATGGGACGAGAAACAAGGGAAATACATAACAATTGAAAAACAAGAGATAAAATGGCAGCATTAAGCCCTAATATATCAGTAATCACTCTAAATGTAAACGGATTGAATTCCCCAATCAAAAGACAGAGTGGCTGGATGGATTAAAAAACAAGACCCAACAATTTGCTGCCTCCAGGAAACACATCTCAGCTCTAAAGACAAATACAGGCTCAGAGTGAAGGGATGGAAGACGATACTTCAAGCTAATGGCAAACAAAAGAAAGCAGGGGTTGCCATACTTATATCAGACAAAGTAGACTTCAAGATAAAAAAGGTAATGAGAGACAAAGAGGGGCAATATATAAGGATAAAAGGGACACTCCACCAAGAAGACATAACACTTATATGCACCCGACACAGGAGCACCAAAGTACATAAAGAAACTATTAACAAACCTAAAAGGAGATATCAACAACAACATAATAATAGTAGGGGACCTTAACACCCCACTTATATCAATGGATAGATCATCCAGACAGAAAGTCAATAAGGAAATAGTGGACTTAAATGTAAAACCAGACCAGATGGACTTAATAGATATATATAGAGAACTCCATCCAAAAAGAACAGATTACACATTCTTCTCAAGCGCCCATGGAACATTCTCAAGGATAGACCATATGTTGGGAAACAAGGCAAATCTCTATAAATTTAAGAAGATTGAAATCATAACAAGCATCTTTTCTGACCATAATGCTATGAAACTGGAAATCAACCCCCCCCAAAAAATGGGAAAGTGACAAAGATGTGGAGACTAAACAACATGCTACTGAACTACCAATGGATAATTGAAGAAATTAAATGAGAAATCAAAGAATATCTGGCAACAAATGAAAATGAAAATACACCATACTAACTCATACAGGATGCAGCAAAAGCGGTCCTGAGAGGGAAACTCATAGCAATACAGGCCCACCTTAACAAACAAGAAAAATCCCAAATAAGCAATCTTTTTTTTTTTAAATTTTATTTATTTATTTTTCCCCCAAAGCCCCAGTAGATAGTTGTATGTCATAGCTGCACATCCTTCTCGTTGCTGTATGTGGGACGCAGCCTCAGCATGGCCGGAGAAGCGGTGAAGCGGTGCGTCGGTGCGCGCCTGGGATCCGAACCCGGGCCGCCAGTAGCAGAGTGCGCGCACTTAACCGCTAAGCCACGGGGCCGGCCCCCCAAATAAGCAATCTTAAACTACACCTAACAGAATTAGAGAAAGAAAAATAAAGCCCAAAGTCAGCGGAAGGAGGGAAATAATAAAAATCAGAGCAGAAATAAATCGAAACCAAAAAAAAAACAGTAGAAAGGATCAATGAAACAAAAATCTAATTCTTTGAGAAGATAAACAAAATTGACAAAGCTTTAGCCAGACTCACCAAGAAAAAAAGAGAGAAGGCTCAAATAAATAGAATTAGAAATGAAAGAGGAGAAGTGACAATGGATACCACAGAAATAAAAGGATTATAAGAGAATACCATGAAAAACTATATGCCAACCAATTGGACAATCTAGAAGAAATGGATAAATTCTTAGACTCATATCATCTCCCAAAACTGAATTAAGAAGAAATAGAGAACCTGAATAGACCAATCACAAGTAAAGAGATTGAAACAGTAATCAAAAACCTCCCAAATAATAAAAGTCCAGGACCAGATGGCTTCTCTGGAGAATTTTACTGAACATTCAAAGAAGATTTAATACCTATCATTCTCAAACTATTCCAAAAAATAGAGGAAGATGGAATACTTCCTAACACATTCTGTGAGGCCAACATCATCACCCTGATACCAAAGCCAGACAAGGATAATACAAAGAGGGAAAATTATAGGCAAATATTGCTGATGAACATAGATGCAAAAATCCTCAACAAAATATTGGCAAACCAAATACAGCAATACATTAAAAAGATCATACACCATGATCAAGTGGGATTTATACCAGGGACACTGGGATGGTTCAACATCTGCAAATCAATCAATGTGATACACCACATTAACAAAATGAGGAATAAAAACCACATGATCATCTCAATAGATGCAGAAAAAGCATCTGACAAGATCCAACATCCATTTATGATAAAAACTCTAAACAAAATGGGTATAGAAGGGATGAACCTCAACATGATAAAGGCCATATATGACAAACCCACAGCAAACATCATACTCAATGGGGAAAAACTGAAAGCCATCCCTCTGAGAACAGGAACAAGACAATGGTGCCCACTCTCGCCACTGTTATTCAACATAGTGCTGGAAGTTCTTGCCAGAGTAATTAGGCAAGAAAAAGGAATAAAAGGCATCCAAATAGGCAATGAAGAAGTGACACTCTCGCTGTTTGCAGACAACATGATTTTATATATAGAAAACCCTAAAGAATCCATCAGAAAACTATTAGAAATAATCAACAACTACAGCAAAGTTGCAGGGTACAAAATCAACTTACAGAAATCAGTTGCATTTCTATACTCTAACAATGAACTATCAGAAAGAGAACTCAAGAATACAATCCTATTTATAATTGCAACAAAAAGAATAAAATATCTAGGAATAAATTTAACCAAGGAGGTGAAAGACCTATACAATGAAAAGTATAAGACATTATTGAAAGAAATCGATGATGACATAAAGAAATGGTAAGATATCCCATGCACATGGATTGGAAGAATAAACATAGTTAAAATGTTCATACTACCTAAAGCAATCTACAGATTCAATGCAATCCCAAGCAGAATCCCAATGACTTTCTTCACAGAAATAGAACAAGAATCCTAAAATTCATATGGGGCAACAAAAGACCCCAAATAGCTAAAGCAATCCTGAGAAAAAAGAACAAAGCTGGAGGCATCGCAATCCCTGACTTCAAAACATACTACAAAGTGATAGTAATCAAAACAGCATGGTACTGGTGCAAAAAGAGACACACAGATCAATGGAACAGAATTGAAACCCCAGAAATAAAACCTCACATCTGTGGGCAGCTAATCTTCGACAAAGGAGCCAAGAACATACAATGGAGAAAGGAAAGTCTCTTCAATAAATGGTGCTGGGAAAACTGGACAGCCAGTTGCAAAAGAATGAAAGTAGACCATTTTCTTTTGTCATACACAAAAGTTAACTCAAAATGGATCAAAGACCTGAAGGTGAGACCTGAAACTATAAAACTCCTGGAAGAAAATGTAGGCAGTACACTACGCGTCATTGGTCATAAAGGGATCTTCTCAAATTCCATGTCTACTCGGACAAGGGAAACAAAAGAAAAAATAAACAAGTGGGACTTCATCAGACTAAAGAGCTTCTACAAGGCAAACGAAACCAGGATCAAAATGAAAAGACAACCCACCAGCTGGAAGAAAATATTTGCAAACCATATATCTGACAAGGGGTTAATCTCCATAATATATAAAGAACTCACACATCTGAACAACAAAAAAACAAATAACCTGATCAAAAAATGGACAGAGGATATGAACAGACATTTTTCCAAGGAAGATATACAGATGGCCAATAGGCATATGAAAAGATGTTCACTAATCATCAGGGAAATGCAAATCAAAACTACACTAAGATATCACCTCACACCCGTGAGAATAGCTATAATCACCAAGACAAAAAATAATAAATGTTGGAGAGGATGTGGAGAAAACGGAACCCTCATTCACTGCTGGTGGGAATGCAAACTGGTGCAGCCTCTATGGAAAACAGTATGGAGATTCCTTAAAAAATTAAAAATAGAAATACCTTATGATCCAGCTATCCCACTTCTGGGTATTTATCCAAAGAACTTGAAATCAACAATCCAAAGAGGCTTATGCACCCCTATGTTCACTGCAGCATTATTCACTATAGCCAAGAAGTGGAAGCAACCCAAGTGCCCATCAACAGATGACTGGATAAAGAAGATGTGGTATATATATACACAATGGACTACTACTCAGCCATAAAAAAAGACAAAATCGTCGCATTTGCAACAACATGGATGGACCTGGAGGGTATCATGTTAAGTGAAATAAGCCAGACAGAGAAAGACAAACACTGTCTGATGTCTCTCATATGTGTAATATAAACTAACACACAGACAGTTTGGTGGTTACCAGGGGGAAGGGAGTTGGGGGGTGGGCACAAGGGGCACATTTATATGGTGACTGACAAATAATAATGTACAACTGGAATCTCACAATGTTATAAACTATTATAACATCAATAAAAAAATAAAAATAAAAATAAAAATAAAAAAAAGACAGATGCAGAAGGGCAAATACACTCCTCCCTGGTATCCTTGGGGGATTGGTTCCAGGACTCCTGCAGATACCAAAATCCATGGATGTTCAAGTCCCTTATATAAAATGGTGTAGCATTTGCATATAACCTATGCATATCTTCCCATATACTTTAAATCATCTCTAGATTACTTATAATACCTAATACAATGTAAATGCTATGTAAATAATTGTTATACTGTATTGTTTAGCGAATAATGACAAGAAAAAAAAGTCTGTACATGTTCACTACAGACGCAACCATCATAGGCCTTTGGAACCACTGTTGGGTGAATCTGTGGCTGTGGAACTTGCAGATACGGAGGGCCGACTGTGCTGTATGAATCCATTCTTATAAAGTTTTAAAACAAGCAAAATTAATCTGTGGTGGTATAAGTTAGGATAGGGTTACTCTTAGGGAGGCAGGAGTTTAGTAACTGGGAGAAAGCATGAGAGGGGCTTCTGAAGTGTTACTAATGTTCTGTTCTTGATCTGGTCATACACGTGGATTCAGTTTTAAAAATTTATGAAGCTTACTTGATATAAACTTATTTTGTGATTTTCTATATAGATATACTTTAATAAAAAGTTTAAAAAATGTATTTGCTGGACTTCTGTTTCCAGCCAAGATGGAATAACAGGGACTGGCTTTACCTTCCTGCTTAAAACAACCAATAAATCCACAGAACAATGGCTTTTAAGACACTGGACATCAGTAATGAAAGATAGTGCACCATGAGATGGTAAACAAAGAGGCTAGCCCTATAACTGCCTTAAAAGAGTTCCCAAGACATGACACAAAGAAGGAGAACAGAGGCAGAACCTGGTGGACTCTGATTTGAGAGTTCAGAGAGACCAAGATAGCTAGAGTTCATAGGACAGAGTACCAGAGAGTAGAAAGATGCACAGAAAGAGAACCCAGGATATTTGCAGAGGGTGAGTGTCCCTTGAGTACTCAAAAGAGTACTGATCAGTGCATGTGTGAGAAAAAATGACCTGAGGCTAGGAAAGAGAACCAACTGAAAGAATTAGAGGGAACAGTGCCTGCTGCTCACACGAGACCAGGAATAGTGCCTGCTCCCACCAGCCATACTAGAAAAACTCATAATTCATGGGGCACTGGGCAGAGTACTCAGGAAGATCTTGCCTCAGTAGCTGGGGAATAATTAGCTCTAGACTGAGCATTGCTCCAGGCCTGTCTAACAAACCATAAAAACAAGACTAGAAAGGATTAAACTTTTTCCAAGTAACTTAACTGCATCCCAGAAAAAGACCAAGAAGATATATACAAATAAAAGAAAATTCAACTCCCAATAAGATAAAATTGAGAATGCCTGGCTCCCAAAGATTACCAGACAGTAAAACACAACTCATAATGAGGAGAGTATCAATCATTGAAACTGACTCAGAATTCACAGATGTCTGAGTTATTCCACATTTTCAAAAAATTAGACAAATGGAAAATATAAAAGTCACCCTATTCATACTTCATAGAAAACAACAATGTCTGAGTAGAATAATACACTGGATGAGCTTAACAGTAGATTCAACATTGCAGAAGAAAAGATTAATGAACTTGAAGCCACAACAGTAGAAACTATCCAAAATGAAATACACAAAGAAAAAAATTCCCCTCCCCCCCAAATTAAAGCATCAGTTATCTGAGGGATCAGTGATCAAAAGGACTAATATATGAGTAATTGGAGTCCTGAGGGATGGTGGGGGACAGTAAAAAATATCTGAAGCAATAATGGCTGAAAACTTTCCAAACAATGAAAACAATAAACCCACAGATCCAAGAAGCTCAACAAACGCAAGCAAAAGTAACTTAAAGAAAATTACATCAAGGCACATCATAATCAAATTGCTCAAAACCAGTGATAAAGAGAAAATCTTAAAAGCAGCCAGAGGAAAAAAAAGATATGTACCACAGGAACAAGAAAAGGATGACATCAGATTTCTTGTTAGAAACAACTCAAGTAAGGACAGTGGACAACATCTTTAAAGTTGAGAGATAAACTGTTGACCTAAAATTCCATACCCTGCAAAATTATCTTGCAAAAATGAAAGCAAAATAAAGAAATTTTCATATTTACAAAAGAAAGAATTCATCACCACAGACCCACATACAAGAAATGTTAGAGGACATCCTTCAGGTTGGGAGAATTAAAAAAAATGGGGCCAACCCAGTGGCACAAGCAGTTAAGTGTGTGCGCTCCGCTGCGGCAGCCCGGGGCTCGCAGGTTCAGATCCCGGGTGTGCACCGATGCACTGCTTCTCAAGCCATGCTGTGCCGGCGTCCCATATAAAGAAGAAGAAGATGGGCATGGATGTTAGCTCAGGGCCAATCTTCCTCAGCAAAAAAAAAAAAAAAAAAAAAAGGATTGGCATCAGATGTTAGCTCAGGGCTGATCTCCCTAACAAACAAAAAAAAATGTTTTTAATGAGATAAAATTCATGTAGCATAAAATTCACCATTTTAAAAAATTTTTACAGTATACAATTAAGTAGTTTTTAGTTTATTCACAATGTTGTACAACCACCACCACTATCTAATTTCAGAAAATTTCCCTCCAAAAAGAAACCCTGTACCTCCCAATTCCTCTCTTCCTCCATCCCCTGGCAACCACTAAACTACTTTCTAAGGATCTGCCTGTTCTGGACATTTCATCTGAATGGAATAATACAATCATACAATATATAGCCCTTAGTGTCTGGCTTATTTCACTTTGCTTAATATTTTCAAAGTTCATCAATGTTGTAACATGAATCATTACTTAATTCCTTTATATGGATGAAGAATATTCCTTTGCATGGTGTATTAGTTACTCAGGCCATCATAACAAAATACGATAGACTGGATGGCTTAAACAACAGATATTTATTTTCTCACAGTTCTGGAGGCTAGAAGTCCAAGATCAAGATGCTGTCAGGGTTGGTTTGTGGTGAGACCTCTCTTCCTGCCTTGTAGGCAGTTGCTTTTTCACTGTGTCCTTGCATGACCTCTTCTCTGTGCATGCACAGAAAGAGAGAACTCTGATGTCTCTTCCTCTTCTTATAAGGATACCAACCCTACAAGATTAGCTCTCCACCCTATGACCTCATTTGACCTTAATTACCTCCCTAAAGGCCCTATCTCCAAACACAGTCATTTTGGGAGTCAGGGCTTCAATATATGAATTTTGAGGGGGACACAATTCGGTCCATAACGCGTGGATATACTAAATTTTGTTTATCCATTCATCAGTTGATGAACATTTAGGTTGGTTCCACTTTTTGACTATTATGAATAATGCTGCTATGAACATTATGCACAGGCTTTTGTGTAAATATATGTTTTCAGTTCTCTTGGTTATATACCTTTGAGTGGAATTTAATTTTATGTTTAAGGAACTGCCAAACTGTTTCCACAGTGGCTGTACCACTTTACATTCTCACCAGCAATGTACGAGGGTTCCAGATATTATGCCACTGGTGTCGATTGTGCTGGGTCCACAAAATGCCCACAGCGGGGGCGCTCCCCAGCTCAGGACCCCGCGCCTCCAGGGAGGGTGCGTACCTGTGAGCTGCTCCCGGCGGCCGTGAAGCTGGCGGCTTGTGAAGGCGGCGTTTTTCCTCTCCGGAAGGGAGTCTCTGCCTCTTCTACCCCAGTTAGGATTGTCCGTTGTTGCAGGAGTTCCTCTTATCCAGTTTTCAGTTCTGTCTCAGGGGTAATTTTTCCACGAGTAGTTGTAAATTGGCTGTGTCCACGGGAGGAGGTGAGTTCAGAGTCTGCCTATGCCGCCATCTTGACTCCGCCTCCAGGGTCTTTACTGTACGAGGGTTCCAATTTCTCCACATCCTTACCAACATTTGTTATTGTCCTTTTTTTTTTTTAAATATAGACCCATCCTAGTGGGTATGAAGTGGTATCTCATTGTGGTTTTGGTTTTTCTTTGCATTTCCCTAATGAATAACGATGTTGAATATCTTTCATGCGCTTATTGGCCATTTGTATATTTTCTTTGGAGAAATGTCTGTTCAAGTTGTTTGCCCATTTTTTAATTGGGTTGTTTGTCCTTTTGTTGTTGAGTGTAATTCTTTATATATTGTAGATACTTGAGTCTTATCAGGTATATGATTTGCACATATTTTCTCCCATTCTGTAGGTTATCTTTTTACTTTCTTGATAACGTCCTTTGATACACAAAGTTTTTTATTTTGATGAAGTCCAATTTATCTACTTTTTCTTTTGTTGTTTGTGGTCTTGATGTCATATCTAAGAATCTACTGCCAATCCAAGCTCGTGAAGCTTTACTCCTATGTCTTCTTCTAAGAGTTTTATAGTTTTAGCTCTGAAACGTGTCTTTGATCCACTTTGAGTTGATATTTTGTAAATGGTGTGAAGTAAGAGTCCAACTTCATTCTCTTCCATGTGGCTATCCAGTTGTTCCAGGACCATTTGTTGAAGTGACTATTCTTCCCTCATTGAATGGTCTTGGTACCCTAGTTGAAAATCAATTGGCCATAGATGTGTGGGTTTATTTCTGGACTTTTGATTCTACTCCATTGATCTATATGTCTGTCCTTATGCCAGTACCACACTGTTTTGATTACTGTAGCTCTGCAATAAATTTTTTTTTTTTGAGGGATATTGGCCCTGCACTAACATCTGTTGCCAATCTTCCTCTTTTTCTTTTTTCTCCCCAAAGCCACAGTACATAGTTTTATATCATAGTTGTAGAGTTGTAGCTCTTCTATGTGGGACGCCGCCTCAGCATGGCTTGATGAGTGGTGAGTAGGTCCGCGCCCTGGATCCGAACCAGCAAACCCTGGGCCGCCAAAGCTGAAGGCTCGAACTTAACCACTACACCACAGGGCTGGCCCCTGTATTAAGTTTTAAAATCAGGAAGAGTGAATCCTCCAACTTTGTTCTTTTTCAATATTGTTTTAGATATTCAGGGTACCTTGCATTTCCATATGAATTTCAGGATCAGCTTGTCCATTTTTGCAAAAAAGGCAGTTGGAATTTTGATAAGGATTGCACTCAACCTGTAGATCTACTGGGGGAGTATTGCCATCCTAACAATATTCAGTCTTCCAATCCATAAACACAAGATGCCTTTCCATTTCTTTAGGTCTTCTCTAATTCCTTTCAATAACATTTTGTAGTTTTCAGTGTACAAGTTTTGCACTTCCTTAGTTAAGTTTATTCCTAAGTATTTTATTCTTTTTGATGCTATTTGCAATATTTTGATTTATAAGAAATATATATTTGATCATTCAGATCACCAAAGTATATTTCTCATATACAGGCATATTTCGTTTTACTGCTCTTCGCTTTATTGCGCTTCAGAGATATTGCGTTTTTTACAAGATCCTCCACCAGCAAAAAGATTACGACTCGCTGTAGGCTCAGATGATGGTTAGCATTTTTTAGCAATAAAGTATTTTTTAATTAAGGTATGTACACTGTTTTTTAGACATAATGCTATTGCACACTTAATAGACTACAGTCTAGTATAAACATAACTTTTATACGCAGTGGGAAACTAAAAAACTCATGACTCGCTTTATTGCGATATTTACTTTATTGCGATATTCGCTTTATTGTAGTGGTCTGGAAGTGAACCTGCAATAACTCCGAGGTATGCCTGTATATTTGGTCTTTGTCCATAGTTCCTGGCTCACAACTCCCAAAACTCTTGGAACTTACCAAGTGTTAAGAGTGATAAAGGTCTTTTGTTATGTTAATGAGGTGACTTTTGGAAAGCACCTAAGGATGGGGCTGGTTGCCAGTGGAAGCAACCACGTAATTAGAGGGTTGGAACTTTCAGTCCCACCTGCTCACCTCCAGGGAGGGGAAAGGGGCTGGAGATGGAGTTCAATCACCAATGGCCAGTGGTTTAATCAATCATGTCTATGTAATGAAGCCTCCATAAAAACCCAAAAGGACGGGATTCAGAAAGCTTCTGGGTTAGTGAACATGTGGAGACTGGAGAGAGTGACATGCCTGGAGAGGGCATGGAAGTTCCATGCCTTTTCTCCATATCTTGCCCTATGCATCTCTTCCATCTGGCTGTTCCTGAGTTATATCCTTTTCAATAAACTGGTGATCTATAAGTAATATGTTTCTCTGAGTTCTGTGAGCCACTCTAGCAAATTAATTGAACCTGAGGAGGGGGTTGTGGAAACCTCTAATTTATAGCCAGTCAATCAGAAGTACAGGTAACAACCTGGACTTGCAACTGGTGTCTGAAGTCCAAGGAGGAAGTCATGGGAACCTCCAATCTGTAGCCAGTAGGTCAGAAGCACAAGTAATATCCTGGGCTTGTGACTGGTGTCTGAAGGGGTAGGGGGTAGTCTTATAGGACTGAACTCTCAATCTGTGAAATCTGATGCTATCTTCAGGTAGTGTCAGAATTGAGTTGAATTGCAGGACACCCAGCTGGTATCTCAAGAATTGCTTGTTGGTGTGGGGAACTCCCTCCCTACACATTGGAACTGGGCTTTAGAACATCCCAAAAGACTATTATAAATGAATTTTCTTAATTTCATTTTCGATTATTCATTGATAGAGGCTGGAAGAATTTTGAGAAGCATGATAGAGAAGGCATAAATTGCCTTGAACAGACTTATTGGAGATCTGGATTTGGAGGACGCTGTAGGGGAGGGCTCAGAAGGAAATGAGGAACATGTTGTTAGGAAGTGGAAGAAGGGAGATGCTTGTTATTTAGTGGCAGAAAGCTTAGTGAAGTGGTCTCCTGTGGTCATGTGGAAAGCACAACTTTTAAGTGCTGATCTTGGTTATATACCTAAGGAGATTTCCAAAGTGTTGAAGGCGAGGCCTCATTTTTTCTTGTTGCTTATAAAAAAACATGAGATGACAGTGATAAATTGAAGGAAAAACTATTAAACATAAAGTAACAAGGACTTGATGATTTTGAAAATTCATAGTCTCTCTAGATGGCAAAAGATTTTAAATGAAAGAAGGCTGTCAGACCCCCAAAATTTCACTGGCAGGAAGCAGCCTGATAAAACTACTTAGCTACAAACATGTGCTACCTTTCCTGACAAAGGAAGGATGATTCAGAGGGCAAAACCAAGAGCCCAGAGGGTGGAGCAGAGAGTTGAGAGGATTATTTCCAGGCCTTGAAACTTAATGAAGGAACTTCCAATATTTTCCCAGCTGGGTTTCAGAATTGCTATGGACCCTTTCTTACCTTCCATTCCCCCCACCTTTTAAACTGGAAGGTCTATAACTGTTATCCTTTCCCTGGCCCACTATTGTATGTTGGGTATGTTGGGGTCAGATAACTTGTCTCTAGGAGCGGAATGGCTAGATTATATAGTTAGATATTTATATACCTATGTATATAACCTTTAGTTTCACAGGTCTATAGATGGAAAGGATTTATGCCCCAGTAACTTTACTTAATGTATTACATCCAGGAACTTCATTCATACCAGGACCTGATTTAGATGATAAGATTTTGGACTTCTGAGCTGATGCTATAATAGGATGAGTCTCTTAGAAACCTTGGAAGGGAGCTGAACATATTTTGCATGTGGGAGCACATGAAGCATCGGGGGCCAGTGGGAGGACTGTAGTGGAAAAACTGTAAGGTGGCCCCCACCATGATTCTCACCTCTTGGTGTTCACGCCTTTGTGTAATCCCCTGCCTTTGAATGTGAGCAGGATTTGTGACTTGCTTCAGACCAATAGATGATGGTAAAAGTGATGGAATGTCATTTCCATGATTACATTATGTTATATAAGCTTCTATCTTGCTAGCAGACTAGCTCTCAGTCTTTCTTGCTGGCTTTGAAGAAAGCTGCCATGACTACTACAGCTACAAGAAACTGGATGGTTCTAAAAACACACAAAAGGGGAAGTGGATCCTTTCCTAGTTGAGCCTCTACATGAGAACCCAGCCCTGGCCAACACCTTGATCATAGCCTTGTGAGATCCTAAGTAGAGGACTAGCTAAGCCATTCCTGGACTTCTGACCCACAAATATTTGAGATATTAAATGTGTGTTGTTTGAAGTTGCTAAGTTTGTGATAATTTTTTGTGCAACATAGAAAACCAATACAAACAATTCTTAAAAAGTTAAATATACATTTAGCCATATAATCCAACCATTCCACTCCTAGGAATTTACCCAAGAGAAAAGGAAATATATGTCCAAAATATTCTTGTACACTGGTGTTCATAACAGCTTTACATGTAATAGTCTAATACTGAAAATAATCCAAATGTCCACCAGCAGATAAATGGATAAACAAATTGTGGAACAATAGAATACTACTAAGCAATAAAAAGGAATAAACTAGTGACACACAATGACATGGATGAATCTCAAAATGATCATGCTGGGGCTGGCCCTGTGGCTTAGCAGTCAAGTGCGTGTGCTCTGCTACTCGCGGCCAGGGTTCGGATCCGGGCACGCACCGACGCACCGCTTGTCCAGCCATGCTGAGGCCGCGTCCCACATACAGCAACTAGAGGGATGTGCAACTATCTACTGGGGCTTTGAGGAGAAAAAGGGAAAAAAGGAGGAGGCTTGGCAATGGATGTTAGCTCAGGGCCAGTCTCCCTCAGCAAAAAGAGGAGGATTGGCATGGATGTTAGCTCAGGGCTGATCTTCCTCACAACAACAACAAAAAAAATGATCATGCTGAGTGAAAGAAACTGACAAAAGAAGAGTAAATACCATATGATTCCATTTATATGAAACTCTACAAAATAAAAACTAATCTATGGTAAACAGAAAGCAGATTAGTTGGGCCGGCCCCGTGGCTTGGCGGTTAAGTGCGCACGCTCCACTGCTGGCGGCCCGGGTTTCGGCTCCCGGGCGCGCACTGACGCACCGCTTCTCTGGCCATGCTGAGGCCGCGTCCCACATACAGCAACTAGAGGGATGTGCAGCTATGACATACAACTATCTACTGGGGCTTTGGGGGGGAAAATAAATAAATAAAATCTTTAAAAAAAAAAAAAAGCAGATTAGTTGTCACTTTGGGATGGTGGGTTGGGCAAGGGCAGGAGGGGGGGATTACAAAGGTGATGAACTTTTGGGGATGACAGAATGTTCACTATATTGACTGTTTCATGGTTTCATGAATGTATGCATAGGTCAACTTATCAAATTGTACCTGTTAAGTATGCATATTAATTATTCTTTAATAAAGCAATTTAAAAAACGTATTTGCCACCTGCACGTTTTTTCTCACAAATAATTACATTCAAAGAGAAAGCACAATCTCTGTCTATTCATCATAGAGTAGGCCTTATTACTCATCACTCGTTCTCAAATATTTTCTAAATATCTTTTAGTTTCTGTGGGAAATACAAATATGAATCTTTTGTACTAATGAAGCATATGATCTAATACACTGGTTAGGGTTGAAGTCATAAACAATTATTTTTTCATATTGTTTTCACAAAGATTCTTACCAGAAGCAAATCCCTCCCAGTGACTACGTGTCAACTGCTCCATACAGCTCAGAACCTTGCTCCACACGTCGTCAAACACATAAGCAAGGACATCTTCTTTCATGCAGTAAAATGGAGCAATGGGAGGGTACCCTAATTTCTGTTTCTCTGTAGCTGCTTCTGATTTCTTTCCATGAAACCCCTCTTCCCTGTAATAGAAGCAACAGGGAAAGACTTCATGGTTATTCTTCATGGAGTGTTCACCACTGGCCTTTGTACTTCTTAGGAATGTGATTTGTGCCCCACTCCCGACCCCTTGCCAGGCATATGTAGGAAGTATTAAGCTGCCTTGTGAACTAAGGGAGTTCTCAACAGAGAAGACTCTGCATTTCGCTTTTTACCCCCTTCCCACCCCACTACTCTGCCAAAAAATAGAACCAAAAAAAGAAGACTGAGAATCATTGTACTTTTTTTTAGCTTTAAACAGACGAGTATTGTCAATTGAACAACAAATCATGATAATTAAGTATACAGAAATAATCTTTTTGGGGCCGGCCCAGTGGCGCAAGCGGTTAAGTGTGTGTGCCCTGCTGCGGCGGCCCGGGGTTCGCTGGTTCGGATCCCGGGTGCGCACCGACACACCGCTTGGCAAGCCATGCTGTGGCAGCATCCCATATAAAGTGGAGGAAGATGGGCACGGATGTTAGCCCAGGGACAGTCTTCCTCAGCAAAAAAAGAGGAGGATTGGCAGATGTTAGCACAGGGCTGATCTCCTCACAAAAAAAAAAAAAAGAAAAGAAATAATCTTTTTGTTGTAATTGGATAACATTTAGATTAATATTAACGTGACACATTTAATGATGTGCTACATGTAACTGTGATTATGCCACATAATTATTTGAGGCAATGATTCGTTAGAGAAACAGTCCCCATAGATTATTAAAACTAGTATACTTTTACTAATCCAAGTAAATATTTGGTAATCCGCTGGAAAGGAAAAGGAGGGGAGCCCAACAGCACAGGAAGCTACTCTGAGCCTCTTCTGGAAACCGTGTATCTCTAAACCAGAAACTCCCAGTTAGCCAGGGCTATCTCTTCTCCGGAAGGGAGTGCCAACAATAGCCCCAGAATTCTGAGGGAAAAAAATCTAGCTGATAGATGTGCTTACCTGTGACTGATGTATTATAAACTAAGACAAAGCAAATTCTGGAACTGGCTAGGAGTAGAGAAAAATATCTTCCAGCCTCTACAGTGAAAGTTACCCCCAGGGCAGCAGAGGTCTCAAGAATTAAATAGAAAACAGGCAGGAAAGAAGGATGCTAAGAGGTTTATGCAGGGCAGCCAAAGACTCTCTTTGCTTCTCCTTTCCTAAGGAAGAGCTGGCCTGGCATTAAGTAGGGTAGGATGCTGATTAGTATTAATTGTATTTCAATTTATATTTCATTTTAGGGGAGGTAACACATTCATAAGACAAGAAAAATTCAAATTGTACAGAAGGAAATGTATGTATGTAATGAAAAATAAGTCCCCCACATCTCTGTCCCCCAGTCTCCATTCCCAGAAGCAAACATTATACATAGGTCCAGAGGAATAGGTACATTATACACTGTACTGTACCTTGCTCTTTCATTTAACAATGTATCTTGGCCCTTGATCCCTATCAATACATATAAATCTGCCTCTTTTAAAAAATAGCTGCAGAGTATTCTTGGATATCCCATAATATGTCTAACTAACCAGTTATTGATCAACCAACCCTTTGCTCTTATAGTCAATACTGCAATTAATATCTTTGTACATAGTTCTTTGGCTACATGGATATTATATCTGTAGGATAAATTCCCATAAATAGAATTATTGAATCAAAGGGTGTATGCATATCAGTTTGAAAGATATTGCTCACTTCCTCTAAGGAAGTGGTATAATTCTCCAGTGGTGAAAGAATATGCCTATTTTCCCATTCAAAAAATTATCAAACTTCTTTATCTTTTGTTCTCTGCGAGCCTGACAGATAAAACAGTATATCATTATAGTTTTAATTTGCATATCTAATTGTGAATGAGATTGAATTTCATTTCATATATTTAAAATCCATTTTCTTTCTTTTTTTTTTTTTTGTGAGGAAGATCAGCCCTGAGCTAACATTCATGCTAATCCTCCTCTTTTTGCTGAGGAAGACTGGCTCTGAGCTAACATCTATTGCCAATCCTTCTCCTTTTTTTTTTTTCCCCAAAGCCCCAGTAGATAGTTGTGTGTCATCGTTGCACATCCTTCTAGTTGCTGTATGTGGGACGAGGCCTCAGCATGGCCAGAGAAGCGGTGCCTCGGTGCGCGCCTGGGATCCAAACCCGGGCCGCCAGTAGCGGAGTGCGCGCACTTAACCGCTAAACCACGTGGCTGGCCCCTCCATTTTCTTTTTATGTAAACTATTCATGTTTTTTGCCTGTTTTGTCCTTAGTCTTTTCCTTATTGATGTACATATTAAGGAAATAAAATCTCTGTGTATGTATGATCTGCAAGTATTTATGCCAGTTTGTCATCTGTCTTTTGACTTTATGATTTTTTTCTGTGCAGAAATTTCATTTTATATAGTTATTTTTAAGAATTTCTTAAAAGACTTGTAAATTTCGTGCCGTGATTAGAAAGGACTTCCCTATTCCCAAATTAGTTTTTTAAAAAACAATCTTCCATGTTTTATTTTCTTCTAAACCTATATGATTTCACTTGTTACATTTAAATTTTTTATATGTGTGAAATTTATTTTATGTAAAGAATAAGTTAAGAACTTTATTTTTTTCCAGATAGTTTGTTTTTCTATGTTGCACCAAAATCATTTGCTGAAATTATTGTATATACTAATTTCCTATAGGTGCTTTGGTTTATTTCTGGGCCCTCAATCTTTTCAATTAGGAATATTCTAAATGTCCAATTACTCTGTCATTTTTCAATCAATATCTTCCCTTCTCTAAAGGGAAGACTGCCTTTCTAAAAATCTTCCCTGTATTACCTGAAAATTCATTTCGGTTTACTGTCAGCAAAAGGGAAAGAGATGCGCTAGGGACACCTATGAGCCATTTACATCAAATTTTAAGTTAAATCAGCTTTATTTTTTAATTTTTTATTATTTTGTGTGTGTGTGTGAGGAAGATTAGCCCTGAGCTAACATCCGATGCCAATCCTCCTCTTTTTGCTGAGGAAGATTGGCCTTGGACTAACATCTGTGCCCGTCTTCCTCTACTTTATATGGGACGCTGCCACAGCATGGCTTGACAAGAGGTGCGTTGGTCCGAGCCCGAGATCCAAACCTGCCAACCCCAGGCCGCTGAAGCAGAGCCCACCAGGCCACCAGGAGACCTTTAATTTGAGGAAAAGGAAGAGAAAATAGAGATAATTTGACCCAGGCCAGAGGAAGTGAAAGGGAAGGGGGCAGTCTGTGGATAACCAAAAGAACCTTATGATTCTCTTGCAACAATGAGCTAGCTCAGTGGTATTATGGATAGAAATCTGGGTTATGTTTAGCTGACCCTAGGAGTGTACATTGAGCATGTGAGTAAGCACAGCTCAGTAGGAAATATGATGGGAAGAAGAGAAGTCCCGAATCATGTGACACAATATTAACTAGACCTAACCACAGCCTCGTAGCCTAAAATGAAATTCTCACTCACTTCCAGATGTGCTGCTGTGACTATCAATTCTGGAACTTTCAAAGGCTTAGAGGAATAGTTTAAGAGGTTAATGTTTCAGAAAGGTAGCATGGCATAGTGAAGAAAGCACTGGATTTAGAATCAGATGAATAACGTTTTAGTTTTAGCTTTATCTCACACAAATTATTTAACCACTCTGATTCTCACCTATCCTGTAAAGAGGATAAATAATATCTATGTCACAGGACTACTGTCAGAATACAATAAGAATAGATATAAATAAGCATTATTAATTATAAAGTCTGTGCCAAGTGTAAGGTTTTATATAAAATGTATATACCTTTTTCAAACAGGATTTTTGTAAATGAAGTTCACACCTCTTTAACTGCTCTTTTAAAAGGTTTCAGAGTTTCCATGAGTTACTGGTGGTAATTTACAAAGGGTAAAATCAAAATATGTGGAGAAAAAAATTAACTCATTTTAAAATGTTTAATCTCAGGAAGAGGCAAATGACATGTACAGGAAGAAAATACACAAGGAAGTCTGGTATGTGGAAGCAACAGGAATTTATATCAACTAAGCACATGAACTCTGGATACCTGAGAACTAAGAGAAAATGAATAACAGAAACTGACATAAATATAATTATAAGTAATATTGGTAGTATACTTTAGGAAAAAATAGATATTAATGCAGAAAATAGGAGAGGAGTAAAAAGCTTAAAAGACATAATACTCACATATCTGTGTGGTCGAATGCTAGGTATTCCTCTATTATTCCTTCAGAGAAGATTACATAGTCTTCCTCTCCTCTTTCCATAGAACACAAGCCAGGGGATTTGGCAATGGAAGATGCTTTATGAGCATAAGAAGATGAAAAATGTAACTTCTTTCCCTTAATACCAAATCTGGGAGAGGAAAAAAAAAGCAAGTATTAATTATGTACAACATAAACAGTTCTCACAGCAACTCAGTCACACGAGTTTCTACTCAAAGTCCCTTGCCCTGGTGACACCTTCCCGGACTACTCTTAGCCTTAATACCTATTATTTCTCAGAATAGGAAGAATAAATACTAGCCCTAGACCTACTCTGCTTAGTGTATTATGCAGTATCAAATACTGCTTGCTATCTTTTTAGATGCAACAGCTTGGCTATAAAATAAGTTCTTAAAAAAAATCTAAGAATATTCATAATTATATCTTTAAGGTACCTCAGGAGGTTATATGCTTATTTCAGTAACTCCATCATTATTTAACACTCCTTAAGGGCAAGGATCTTCTCTTATTTATGTCTAGATTTCTCTTCCTACCCAGGTATTCAATGAATATGTGATGACCCATTCATTTCAGCAGGTTTACTTTGGAGAAAGTCAGTCAAATCTGAGCAATACAATTCTTAAAAATGGCTCTCAGTTTAACCAAATATTAAATATAACCAATGTATGCTTTGTGTTATTCTTTATTTTTTTTTGTACCTTAAATATTTCTTTTTAGTGCGGAAAAAAGAATAAACTTATGGCACTTTCCAGCAAGGCTAGTGGGAAAATCTTACTGGAAGACATTTTGGAAATATGTATTAGAAGCCTTAAAATAAACATACCCGTTAATTCAATGGTTTCATTTGTAGGAATTTCCTTCAAGGATATGACCTACAAGATTTAGCCATAAAAATTATCATCACAGAATTGCTTATAATTGCCCAAAATTAAAACTAGCCTGTTTCAAAATACAGGATCAGGGATTGGTTGTTTAAATAATGGTATATTCATGCAATAGAATACTATGAGGTCATTAAATTAATGTCGTGGGAGAAAATGGAAGATGCCTACAATAAAATAGTAAGTATAAAAAGATTACAAACTATGTACAGTAATTTCATAAAATTATACACATATGTGGCAGAGAATGCTAGATGCCCCCCAGTATCCATTCTCCCCTTCCTTCCTAGTAAATCATGCCAATTTCATTCAGGAAAGCAATATACTCACCTCAAAGACTACATTTCCCACTTCCTTGTAGCCAGATGTAGCCAATGAGATATGAGCAGAATTGTTATGTGGGACTCTGGTAAGACTGTTTAAAGAGCCATGGCTATAAGGGGTGCACTTTTGCCCTTCTGCCTCTCCTCCTTTCTGCTACCTGGAAAGTGAATGTCATGTTTGGAACTCTATCAGCTATCTTGGACCATGAAGAAAACTTCAGGAAAAACATCCTGGGCTAACATGGTGTAGCAGAAAGAAAGGGTCTAGGACCCCGAAAACACCATGCCACCACTATACTATCTTGAGATATCCTTCCTCCAGACTTCTTTTAAAAGAGAAAAAACTTCTATGTTATGTAAAAATAAAGTATATGGTTCATAGGAAGTGGTTGGAAAAGTATGATGAGGCCAAATTGTGAAGTGTTTTGTGTATTAACTTGGGTTAATTGATAGCAATGGAAAGTAATAAAAGTTTTTAAGAAGGGAGATGGCAAGATCCTTGCTTTAGAAGATCACTCTGGTAGTGATGAAGAGGATAATGTGTTAGGAGGCTAGAGCAAAAGATGAAGCAAGAACTGCTAAGCTGATGAGAGCCTGGACCACGGCAGAAGGCATGGGGATAGAGAGACGGTAAGAGATGACAGAAACAGTTTGGAGAACCATCACATCTAAACCAGCTAGAATCACTGTTTATAAAAGTCTCTAAATTTGAGACTTAAGGTTTTTTAAGTCTCTCTTCTGAAATTCTAAAACAGTGATTCCCAAATTCCAGTCAACAGGATTTACCCCAATCCATGACAAAATTTTTTTTTATCTACATCAAAATGAGCAAAACAAGGACAGTGCTCAGTGAGACTGCCAAATACCTTTTTTGAAAAGGAATGTCCTTATTTTGAGATTATGTATTACATGCTTTCTGTGTTAATATGTCTTTTCTTTTATAAAATAGTGGAGTTAGTTTTTTTTTATCATAACATGACAAAATTTAAAGCTGTCAAACTCATGTCAAACACTTCATTCCCAACATTCTATATGTTATTGTGCTATTATACTATGCCATTTGTATTATTAACCAATCATTTTTTTAGTCGGTGGTAACTAATGGAATTATCTGCTTTGAGAAAAAAAAATAGGCCTTCCTAACAAAGTGTAGGCCTTTCTGTTAGTTAAAAAAATTTCAGTTAGATGAGAAGGAAAAATGCTCCCATTTTCCCTAAAGCTGCTGCAAAAAACAAGTAGTATTCTACACATCATAAAACTGTCTTTGCAAATGTTATTTTTAACAAAGGAATCTTTTAAATCATCAGACTTCAGAGATTACCATGACTGGAAAATAAACTTTATCCTCTAAAATGTTTGTAATTCTTTTACTTAGTAAAAGAATAGCAGTAGTCTTACCTAATAATGTATTGTGCTGGTAGTAATATTTAAGTTGAGATCTGTTTTCTTGTGAGAGGAAAAAAAGCGTTGGCACTTTATTCTTCTCCCACATGCATGGAGGATAAAATGACTTTGCTAGGTTTCTTATTAACAAAAGAATTTAATTTGGAGCCAGCCCATCCAGGTGCAGACCTTAGAAGGTGGAATTCTGCAGCCTTCACAGAGGTGATCACTGCAAGGCCCTCATGGGTGCTGGGAGGAACAAGTGGCCAAGAGCTCTCCTTCCTGACTAGGATCTGAAAAGTACAATTAACCACTCTCAACTCCATTTCAGAGCAACCTTATCTTCCAGTGGACATCTAGAAATGAGCTCTAGAAATTAAATGAAGGTGTGATCTCATGATGCCAAAAGGAAGAAAACATAACTTAGTACACTGGAAAGGAAATATAATTGTGGATGGCCCTACCAGTAGAAGAACTGAAAGAGAGAATCTCCACAGCTTTGGAGGGCTTCTGAAAGATCTTTATGTCTAAAAAAAATCTGATTTGTGATTAGCTTGACTGGCTCTTGCATTTAGGACAGTTATTTTTAAAAAATCAAAGAAAATGAAAGCAAAAGCTATAATTTGTAATGAGTGACATGAGGGTGGTGGGCTTAGGACAAACAGCAGCCATACCATATCACTTTAATGATTTTTTTAAATTGTGGTAAAAAATATAACATTAAATTTACCATCTTAACCATTTTAAACTGTACAGTTCAGTAGTGTTAAGTATATTTAAATTATTGTGCAAGAGATCTCTAGAACTCTTTCTTCTTGCAAAACTGAAACTCTAATACCCATTAAACACTAATTGCCCCTCCCTTGGCAACCACTTTTCCACTTTCTGTTTCTATGATTTTACTACTTTAGATACTTAATAGGAGTGGAATCATATTTTATTTGTCCTTTTGTGACTGGCTTATCGCATTTAGGACGTCTTTGAGGTTCATCCATTTTGTAGCATGTGACAGGATTTTCTTCTTTTTTAAGGCTTTATAAGATTCCATTGTATGTATATACTACATTTTCTTTACCCATTCCTCTGTTGATGGACATTTGGGTTGCTTCCACCTCTTGGCTACTGTGAATAACGCTGCAATGAACTTGGGTATGCAAATATCTCTTTGAGATCCTGGTTTCAATTTTTTTTTTTTTTTTTTGATGAGGAAGATCGCCCTGAGCTAAGATTTGTTGCCAGTCTGCCTCTTTTGTTTTTGCTTGAGGAAGATTAGCCCTGAGCTAACATCTGTGCCAATCTTCCTCTATTTTGTATGTGGGTCGCTGCCACAGCATGGCTGACAAGTAGTGTAGGTCTGCGCCCGGGATCTGAACCTGGGAACCTGGGCCACCAAAGCGGAGCATGCTGAACTTTAAGCACTATGCCATGGGGCCAGCCCCAATTTTTTGGATATGTACCCAGGAGTGGGATTGCTGGATCATATGGTAATTCTATTTTTAATTTTTTAAGGACATTCCATACTGTTTTTTTACAATGGCTGCACCATTTTACATTCCTACCAACAGTGCACAAGTGTTCCAATTTCTCTGCATCTTTGCCAACACGTTATTTTTTGTTCTTTTGATAGCAGCCATCCTGATGGGTGTGAGGTGATATCTCATTGTGGTTTTGATTTGCATTTCTCTTACGATTAGTGACATTGAGCATCTTTTCATATGCTTGTTGGCCATTTATATATCTTTTTTGGAGAACTGTCTATTCCAGTTCTTTGTCCATTTTTTAATTAGGTTATTTGGTTTTTTTGTTGTTGAGTTGTAGAAGTTCCTTGTACGTTCTGGATATCAACCCCTTATCAGATATGTGATTTGCAAATATTCTCCCCCATTCCACAGGCTGCCTTTTCACTCTGCTGATTGCTTCTTTTGATGCACAGAAATTTTTCAGTTTAGTGTAGTCCCACTTGTCTATTTCTGCTTTTGTTGCCTATGCTTTTGGTGTCATAGCCAATAAATCATTACCAAATCCAATGTCATGAAGCTTTTCCTCCGTTTTATTCTAGGAATTTTATAGTTTTAGGTCTTATGTTAAGGTCTTTCACCCATTTTGAGTTCATTTCTGTATATGGTGTAAGATAAGGGTACAACTTCATTCTTTTGCATGAGGATATCTAGTTTTCCCAACACTATTTGTTGAAGAGACTGTCCTTTCCCCATTGTGTAGTCTTGGCACCCTCGTTGAAAATCATTTAGCCATATAAACAAAGGTTATTTCTGGGCTCTCTATTCTTTTAATGATTTTTTATAATTCGGCATATAGTCATACACTTTAGCAACTTATTACATATTATAGTTAGTTAATTTTTGTTGATGTATGATTTGAACTAAGGGTAGATAAGCCCCTTAAGCTAACTTGAAGCAGTAGAATGCATAGTTTTTTCAAGTGGAAATATCTTCAAATTCATCTTTTCAAGGTCCTTTTTTGGCCTATGTTTTCTCCTTATGCTGCCACCGTCTTCTATTATTTTAAGTTCCTAGAATTCCATTTTGACCTAGACAGTAATATTTGTTTTGATTGATAACATTGTTTTGCTTTGTTATGATATCAATTTATACATTAATTCAATTTATATCATAATATCAATTTATACATTAATTCATTTTCATGTAGTTTGTTATCATATAAATATGATCTGTTTTAATTTAGTAAAAAAAAAAAAGTAGAATGCTAACTATGTTCTGGGCACTGTGCTAGGGGTTAGAGATACAAAGAGGAAGATATTGTATTTTGGTGTTGTTTATTGTACCACTTTCCTCTGGCTTAAGAACTCAAGAATGGAAACTGGGCCAAATATCTTGTTTAATACATTTGAGATCCGAAAGAAAGCCAGTGTGGGAGGATTAGTGAATGAGAGAGAGAATGACAGAAGATAAAGATAGCAATGTAGCCTGGGGCCAGCTCACGATATAATTTTAGATTTTTATCTTAAATTCAGTGGAAGCTATGGAAGATTTTTAAGTGGGAGACAGAAAGGATCAACCCTGAATTTTAAAAGGAAAATCTGATGTAATGTGGAGAGGAAGCAAGAATGGATATAATTTGAAATGTTATTTTTGTAGGAAGTCTCAGTAGTTGATAAACCTCATATTTTATGGCAACCTAATTTGTTAAATTGAAAAAGATCAAAATGAATTCATGAGACATTTTTCCACACCTCTTAGTATAAAAAGTGGCAAAATAGCAGCAGCACCACCAACTTACATATGCTCGCTACCCAAATTTTGTTCTCAAATACTATTAGCCCCTCAGAGGAATTAGGTCTTCTTAAATTTCAGCTGATTTCCATGTCTTAAAGGAAGAAAAAATTAAGGATGGGTCTGGAACGTCCTATTGTAACCAGAAAACAAGGATACAGTCAAGACAAAAACAAAGGAACTAGCTTGACATGGTCAGGTTGTAACAATTTGAGCATCAATAATAATTATGGTTAATTAAAATATATAAATATTTTGAAATGCTATGAGTTGATAATGGTACTCAAGAGGGAAAATATCAAGTATGGACAAAGTAGTAGTTAGATGAAAGTAAATGTCGTGGATTATGTTTAATTTGCTTTTGCTTTTCATAAGTAGTGGTATGCTAATATAGGTGGATAATTTATTTCATCTAAATATACGCCTGCGTATAACATAGAGATAGGTATTTGTTTTACCTGTATAGTAAAGAGAAGTAATATTGAAAACTGTAATTCAAATAGTACAGAAAAGCATAATCAAAAATAAGACGGGCCAATCAGCAGTGGTGGTAGCAAGTAGAAAGGAAAGAAAGGAGGCCTGCACTATCTTGCAGAATGATGATTTAGCCAGATGTCCTAAACAATGACAAGATAACTGCTCAGACTTGATTCCTTATTTCCTGGGAGATGAAATCTCTAAATGGAACTACTACTTATAGTTATAAAATAATAAGGCATGTATAAAGTTTATACTAACAGATCAGGTAAATATATCTTAATGACAGGACATAAGTTATGTAATTTGATCAGTGAGAATTAAAGAATACATCATTTATGTGGGAGACATTAGTTTGTAAAAAAAAAATCTGAATTTATATAAAAGGAGTAAACTTAAAAAGGTTTATTGAGGGCCGGCCCCATGGCTTAGCAGTTAAGCGCGCGCACTCCACTACCGGTGGCCTGTGTTCGGATCCCAGGCGCGCACTGACGCACCGTTTCTCTGGCCATGCTGAGGCCACGTCCCACGTACAGCAACTAGAAGGATGTGCAACGATGACATACAACTATCTACTGGGGCTTTGGGGAAAAAAAGGAGGAGGACTGGCAATAGATGTTAGCTCAGAGCCGGTCTTCCTCAGCAAAAAGAGGAGGATTAGCGTGGATGTTAGCTCAGGGCTGATCTTCCTCACAAAAAAAAAAAAAAGGTTTATTGATGTAATACATGAGGTTTAAATTTAAAAAGCTCAGCCTGGTGACCAGAAGCTTGAGTTTAAATTACTTTGAGAAAAGCGAACAAATCACATTCTCTGACCAAAAATCAGCTGATAATCCAGATCCCATAACCCTAACTGGCCTAAGACAGTAATGTTTTAGTTTGTGGTCTGATGAAATTATTACAAGCCCAAAAAGGCATCAAAAGTAAGTATTACTAGAGGCCAGCCCCATGGCGTAGTGGTTAAGTTTGGCATGCTCCAATTTGGTGGCCTGGATTAGTGGGTTTGGATCCTGGGCGTGGACCTATACCACTCATCAGCCATGCTGTGGCAGCGACCCATATACAAAATAGAGGAAGACTGGCAGAGATGTTAGGGCTAATCTTCCTCAGCAAGAAAAAAAAAAAGTAAGTATTACTACAACTCTTAGAAGGTATCAAATAAGTAAAACTACAGTCTTAGAAAAAAGTATAGGAATGATAAAAAAATGAATTAAAAATATCATATTTTACAATATATTTAAGAGTAAGCATAGGTTTTGAAATAATCCTATTTGGGTTTATTTTGCTGCTGTTTAAAGAGTTTGAGGTGTTCAAAAGAATTAGCCATTTTAACTAATATACTAATTACCCATTTTAAGCTAATAAACTAACAGCAATTTAATTTCTATAAAAAGATTAAGTTGCAATTAATATTACATGTTTAAGAAAAATCACTTTTTCCAAATTTTTTTTCAAAAAATTTTTAGTCTGTTTCTTAGACCCCTAAATTTCTTTAAACCAGTCTATCCACATATTTATTCTGAGAGGGAAGTGCTTGCATTTATAGATATATATACATTTATAAACAGATATGAATAACAAATATATCCTTAAACCCTAGGGAATGTCTTACCTTTTGAACAAAAAATTATATAACAAAATTCTAATATGCACAGACTATGGTTAATCTTAGAAAATTTTCTGTGCTTTATTAAATACCAATAAGTATGAAGAAGTATTTTAATCCCTTAGTATAACCGGGTAGAATATAATACTTGCACATTAGGATACATAAATACTTACATAGTAGAATCTCTTCCTTGAGACAGTGTTGCCTCATGTGAAGCTGAAACAGCAGAAGGGGATCTAGGATACAGTCCATAACCTTCACTTGGAGTGATTATTTGCCTACCCAGAATCCTTCAAAATGAAGACCATAAAGAGACAATTAAGCACCTTCACCTGGCATACATCCAAAATGCAGGTATTTTTGAAGCAAATTTGATGGCTCTACATAGAAGTCCAGTACACAGGAAGTCTGTTACTGATTAAGAATGATTCTTGAGTGAAAAATATGAATCCAAAGCCTTATTACAGCTCTATGTCTTTTTCATAGAATGGAGATGGAAAAGATAAACAAAGCTATAGCCCTCCCTCAGCCCTACACCCCCGAGGAAACTGAGCAAACATTTGTAATTTGCCCTCCATCCTCTATAATAATCTTCATTAAATCTGCCAATGGGTGAAAGCCAGGCCAAATTAGTGAAAACTATGAATTATATTCTTAAGAACATGAAGCTTTATAAATTTTAAGTATATAAAGTGCACTAATGCGGTTTCTAAGGGAAGCCTCCTAACAGCTTATATCTGCTTTCAAATATACATAAGAATTTACTTGTAGACAACAGTGTAAACAAATACATTCTCTGAACTTCTTCAATAGAAGGGCTTCTTGGACAGCTGCAACAGACAGATCTTAGCTACTGATATAGAAATTGTTTTACTCAATTAGGACGACATATTGGTAGTTATAAAAACTCCGAGAAACTTCCACCAACTTGAGTTTTCTCTCAACTGAGGCTTTACAGCACATGGCCTTATTTACAGTCATCAAAACCATGCCCATCAAGATGTCAGAACACAAGGCTTTTTGGAAATCTGCTTTTCAAATTTTAGTATTAGCTATGAAAACAAGTTAACTCTAGGGCTTCAATACCTGAGGTGAGGAAAACTACTTGTCCACTGTTGGCACTCTTCTTGTAGACCCTTAGTATGTACACTCAACTCCTGCTCATATAAGAGCTCATCAATGGCTGTGAACATTGCCTGGACTTTCTCAGTGGCATTTTGATCAAGTTCCTAGAAGAAAATATCACCCCAAAATATTCAGATGAGCTTCAATATCTGTTAAAAATCATAAAGGTTAAAGGGCCAGCCCTGGTGGCCTAGTGGTTAAGTTTGGCGAGCTGCGCTTTGGTGGCCTGGGTTCGGTTCCCGGGCGTGGACCACTTGTCAGTCGCCATGCTGTGGCGGCAGCCCACATACAGAACTGAGGAAGACTGGCAACAGATGTTAGCTTAGGGTGAATCTTCCTCAAGCAAAAAGAGGAAGACTGGCGAAAGATGTTAGCTCAGGGCAAATCTTCCTCAGGAAAAAAAAAAAAATCATAAAGATTGAAAGCAATCAGGGCCGGCCCCGTGGCTTGGTGGTTAAGTGAGCGCGCTCCACTGCTGGCGACCCGGGTTCGGATCCCGGGCTCGCACCGACGCGCTGCTTCTCTGGCCATGCTGAGGCCGCGTCCCACATACAGCAACTAGAAGGATGTGCAGCTATGACACACAACTATCTACTGGGGCTTTGGGGGGAAAAAATAAATAAAATAAAATCTTTAAAAAAAAAAAAAAAAAAAAAAGAAAGCAATCAGATTTTGTCTTGTTTTCAATATTTAGTCCATTTGAAATACTGTTGAATTTCTGTGAAAGAAAAGTTAAGTTACTGAGTTTTCAGATCCTAGAATATTCAGATGTCCTCCCTATTCCTATTTAAAGAAAATTTATAGAAATACCTACTTTTTAAAAGTAACATTTTCTTCATCATAAAAATACTGTGTTTACTGTAATCATTTTGAAAAATCTGTAGTATAAAGAAAAAATAAAAATTACCATTAATTCTACCACTCAAAGATAATGATTGCTAATTTTAGTATACTTGCTTGGTTCCAGTATTTTTTAGAGCTTAAGGTAGACAGTCAATCCTATATATATTACTTTGTAGTCTGCATTTTTCACTTGACAATTTAGGTTTTATCCTTGCCCTCTGTAATTCTATCCTTTAGCAGCAGCCAAAGGGATGGCTATAAAATGTGAATCTGATCACATTATCATGTTATCTGATTCTTTGCTTACTCTCTACTTCATCTGAATTTATGCCCCCTTTTTACATTCCAGTGGAAGAAAAGTTATACCTTCTTTTAAAAGTATAAGATGAGGGGCCGGCACGGTAGTGTAGTGGTTAATTTCTCATGCTCCGCTTCGGTGGCCTGGGGTTCACAGGGTCGGATCCCAGGCGCAGACCTGCGCACTGCTAGTCAAGCCATGCTGTAGCGGCGTCCCATATAAAGTAAAGGAAGATGGGCACAGATGTTAGCCGAGGGCCAATCTTCCTCAACAAAAAAGAGGAGGATTGGCAACAGATGTTAGCTCAGGGCTAATCTTCCTCAAAACAAAAAAAAAAAGTATAAGATGAGAAATATGTATTTTCACTCTAAGAATGAAAGTCAGCTTCTACCCAATAAAAAAGGGCTTGCTAGGTAGATATGACGGTTCACTTTAAAGACTCAACACAAATATATTTTTTAAAATTTCTTACTGTTTTCAAGCTCCTGGGGGTGAGGTGGGACTTTCCTGGTCTCAGTGAAATTTATTATTCTTTCCTATCAAATATTTATCTACTTAAATTCTACTCATGTCAGCTTTCTTTTGCTGGTATTTGCCTGTTATAACTTTACTCATCCTTTTTGTGTGTGTGAGGAAGATCAGCCCTTAGCTAATATCTGATGCCAATCCTTTTTTTTTTTGCTGAGGAAGATCGGCCCTGAGCTAACATCCATGCCCATCTTCCTCTACTTTATATGGGACTCTGCCACAGCATGGCTTGTCAAGTGGTGTGTCAGCATACGCCTGGGATCAGAACCTGCACACCCCGGGCCGCCGCAGCGGAGCGCATGCACTTAACCGCTTGTGCCACTGGGCCGGCCCCTACTCATCCTTTTATTTTCAACATTTGGGTGTCATTCCATTTTTGATGTGTTTCTTTAAATATCATGTAGCTGGATTTTTAAAATCCAATTTCAGAGTCACTGTCTTTTTATTTACAGGTAAATTTTATACACTTATAATTATCGTAATGTGCAATATTTGGACTTATTTCTACCATTTATTTTGTGTTTTCTATTGAACCTTCTTTTCCTTGTGTTTTTTATTCTCTTTTCCTTCTGTTACACTGAGTTTTACTTATTCCTCCATCAATTTGGAAGTTATGTTTATATTCTATTAGTAGTTATACTTAAAAGTTATGTTTATATTCTATTAGTAGTTATACTTAAAATAGACATCTATACTCTCTTCTTTTTCTAACAAAGTCTAAAGTTTTTCAGGATTTCTGTCCTCTACTGAAAGAAAGCAAGAACTTGGATCATTTCACAATATATATATTAAATCATTATGTTGTACACCTGAAACTAATACAATGTTATATGTCAATTATATCTCAATTTAAAAAAATAAAAAAGAAAAGGAGAACAAAGATATAAGACACATTGTGAGGAGAGAATTCACGGAACTTGATGAGTGATTCATGAGAGAGACGGTTATGAAGATGAATCTGAGCTTTCTACTCTGGGTGACAGAAAGGATGATGCTAGTAATAATAGTGAACATTCATCAAATAAAATATTCTTAACTGAGAAGATCTCAAAGGTCTTTATACTAAGTGACCAATCTCTATCATATCTTTCTTTTGTTTAACTTCTTATTTTGACCTTATTTTAAACTTAGTATCCTATATTTTTAAAGCAAGAGAGGTAAACATTTAGCACTTCTCAGGAAACACTCTTACCAGTGTTTTTCAAGCTTTTGGACCATGTGGATCATGAAATCAATTAAAAATGTTATTAAATAATACCAAAATGCAGAACAGAATGTAAAATATCATAGTGATCACTCATATAAAGGTTATTACTTTGTGGAACTTTGTCTTCTGTTTTAGGTACATACACTGGGTTGCAATATCAACATCAACATGTCTTAGTTTGAGTTGCAGCTTAAAAAGTTTGAAAGCCACTGATCTAGACAGCGCCCAATAAGCCACCTGTCTAGTCTAAACCCTCCCTCCTCCAGTTTACAGGATTCAAGTATTGACAGGAACAGAAAGGGATGGAGGGCCTTGAGGCATCTTTCATCAATTTGACAATGAACAACAATTATGTAAAACAAAATTTTTAAAAAAGGACTTTAATATGCTTTAACTTCCCTCTAAGCATCTTCCATATTATTTTGAATTTTAGTTATTAGTGTTGTTTTTAACACATAAAATGTTATTTTATTTATTTTAGTTATTACTTACATTTACCTATATGCTTTGCCAATTACTTTGCTCTCTGTTGCTTCTTGTATCCCATTCCTTTCTTCTGGCTTTTTCTTTTTGTTGCAGTCTGTCCTTTAATAGTTCTTTCAGCGAGTATGTACGGATGGGAAACTCTTGTTCTACAGATATTTAAAATGTCTTTATTTTTTCTTCACTATTGAATGATACTATATCATATATATATCTTATTTTCTTATTTATCATATACATGATAGATATATCATTCATATATATGTATATTATACATATATATATCTTATTTTTTCCTTAGCAGTTTGAAGCTATAATATCATTATCATCTGGTATTTATTGTTAATTGTGAGCAATCTGTTATAAGTCTGATTTTTACTCCATTATATGTAGTCTGGTCTTTTCTAATAGCTTTAATATTTTTCTTTTTATCTTTGATTTTCAGCAGTTTCTCTGGAATATTTCTGGGAGTGTTTTTTTTTAATTTTGTCCCTCACTTGATATACTTTTTCAACATGAAAACTGTTGACTTTCTTCAAGTTTTAAAAAAAAAAATCAGTGATTATTTATTTAAATATTGCCTCTTTTCCATTCTTTCTTGTTTTTTAAATGTTTTTTTTTTCCTTCTTTTTTTTGCTGGGAAAGATTCACCCTGAGCTAAAATCTGTTGCCAATCTTCCTCTTTTTTCTTTTTTCCCCTCCCCAAAGCCCCAGTATATAGTTGTATATTCTAGTTGTAAATCCTTCTAGTTGTTCTATGTGAGCCACTGCCACAGCATGGCTACTGACAGACGAGTGGTGTGGTTCTGTGCCCTGGAACCGAACCCGGGCTGCTGAAGTGGAGTGTGCCAAACTTTAACTACTAGGCCATCAGGGCTGGCTCTCCAATCTTTCTTTCTAAAACTTCTGTTAGATATATATTGCAGCATCTTAATCCATCTTCTATGTCTCCTAACTGCTCTTCAAATTCTCAATGTCTTTAGTTCTCTAGTTCTAGGTGATTTTATTAGTTCTATCATTCAATTCACTACTGTTCTGTTTCACTGGCTCCAGTTTACCTTATCTTAATGAGATACTTCAAATGCTATTACTCATTTCCAAAATTTTAAAAGGGGTCTTCACATCTGTCTGTTCTTAAATTCTCTGCCTGCTTTGTTTTAAAATCTCCAATAATTTTTTTTTTTTTTTTTTTTTTTTTTTTGCTGAGGAAGATTTGCCTGAGCTAACATCTGTTGCCAATCTCCCTCTTTTTGTATGTGAGCCGCCGTCACAGCATGGCCACTGACAGACGAGTGGTGTAGGTCCACGCCAGTGAACCAAACCCGGGCTGCTGAAGTGGAGCACGCCGAACTTAACCACTAGGCCACAGGGGCTGGCCCTAAACCCTCCAATAATTTTAATGGATACTATCTTATCCCTTAACTTTCTGAGTATTTTAAAAGTTTAATAAGCATTATTGAGGAATAATTTACATATAATGACGTTTTAATGTCATTAACGACAGCACAATGAGATTTGACAAATGTATTCACCAAGTAACCACCATTCCCTTCCAGATATAGAACACTTCTATCACCCGAGAATGTTGCCTCACATCCCTTTGCAGTTGAAGTCTCCCATTCCCCATGCCAGGAAACCATTATCTGATTTCTATCACTACAAATTAGTTTTGTCTGCTCTAGAACTTCAAATAAATAGGATCATGCAGGACGTACTTTTGTGTGTGTTTAGCTTTCTTCACTCAGCAGAATGTTTCTAGGGCTCACCCATGCTGTTGCATATGTCAGTATTCATTACATTCTATGGCTGAAAATATTTCATTGTAAGAATATGCCACAATTTATTTATCCGTTCTCCTGTTAAGGGGCATTTGCATTACTTAAAATATTTGTTATTATGAATAAATCTGATATGAACATTCATGTACATGTCTTTTTCTGGACATGTATTTTTATTTCTCTTGGATAAATACCTAGCAGTAGAATTTCTGGGTCTTATAATGAGTGTATGTTTAATGTTAAAAGAACTACTAAACTATTTTGCAGAGTAGATATACAATTTAGCACTCCCACCAGAAATGTGTGAGCATTAAATTTGCTCCACATTCTGGCCAATACTAGGCATTGTCAGTCTTTTCAGTTTTAGCAATTTTAGTGAAAGTAAAGTGGTATATCATGACAGTTTTAAATTTGCATTTCCCTGATGATTAATCATATTGAGCATCTTTCTATATGCTACTTGGCCAGTCATATATCTTCCATCACAGAATGTCCAAGTCTTTTGCCCATTTTTTCAACTGGTTTATTTGTCTTCTTAATACGGAGTTTTAAGTTTTAGATACAAGTCCTTTGTCAGGTATATTGACAGGTATATCTTGTTTTATTGCACTTTGCAGACACTGCGTTTTTTAAAAATGGAAGGTTTGTGGCAACGCTGCTTTGAGCAAGTCTAATGGTGCCATTTTTCTTTTTTTTTTTATTGTGAAATTTTTGTTGTACATTCTTGTTTATCAGTCACCATATAAGTGCATCTCTCCACCCCTTGTGCCCACTACCCAACCCCCTAGCCCCTGGTAACCACCAAACAGTTCTATCTGTCTTTGTGTTGGTTTATCTTCCACCTATGAGTGAAATCATGCACTGTTTGTCTTTCTCTTTCTGGCTTACTTCACTCAACAAAATACCCCCCAGGTCCATCCATGTTGTTGCAAATGGGACGATTTTGTCTTTTTTTTATGGCTGAGTAGTATTCCATGGTATATATATACCACATCTTCTTTATCCAATCATCAGTCGAGGGACACTTGGGTTGCTTCCATGTCTTGGCTATAGTGAATAATGCTGCGATGAACACAGGGGTGCATAAGCCTCTTTGGATTGTTATTTCAGGTTCGTTGGGTAGATACCCAGTAGCGGGATAGCTGGATCATAAGGTATTTCTATTTTTAATTTTCTGAGGAATCTCCATACTGTTTTCCATAGAGGCTGCACCAGTTTGCATTCCCACCAGCAGTGGATTAGGGTTCCCCTTTCTCCATAGCCTCTCCAGCATTTGTTGCTTTTTGTCTTGGTGATTATAGCCATTCTAACGAGTGGAAGATGATATCTTAGTGTGGTTTTGATTTGCATTTCCCTGATGATTAGTGATGTTGAGCATCTTTTCATGTGCCTATTGGCCATCTGTATATCTTCTTTGGAGAAGTGTCTGTTCATTTCCTCTGCCCATTTTTTTGATTGGGTTCTTTGTTTGTTATTCAGTTGTGTGAGTTCTTTATATATTATGGAGATTAATCCCTTGTCAGATATATGGTTTGCAAATATTTTTTCCCAGCTGGTGGGTTCCCTATTCATTTTGATCCTGGTTTCATTTGCCTTGTAGAAGCTCTTTAATCTGATGAAGTCCCACTTGTTTATTTTTTCTTTTGTTTCCCTTGTCCGAGTAGACATAGAATTCAAAAAGATCCCTTTATGGCTGATGACGAGTAGTGTACTACCTATATTTTCCTCCAGAAATTTTATAGTTTCAGGTCTCACCTTTAGGTCTTTGATCCATTTTGGGTTAATTTTTGTGTATGGCGAAAGAAGGTGGTCTACTTTCATTCCCTTGCAAGTGGCTGTCCAGTTTTCCCAGCACCATTTATTGAAGAGACTTTCCTTTCTCCACTGTATGTCCTTAGCTCCTTTGTCAAAGATTAGCTGCCCATAGATATGAAGTTTTATTTCTGGACTTTCAATTCTGTTCCATTGATCTGTGTGTCTGTTTGGTACCAGTACCATGCTGTTTTAATTACTATCGCTTTGTAGTATGTTTTGAAGTCAGGGATTGTGATTCTTCCAGCCTTGTTTTTCTTTTTCAGGATTGCTTTAGCTATATGGGGTCTTTTGTTGCCCCATATGAATGCTAATATTCTTTGTTCTATTTCTGTGAAGAATGTCCTTGGGATTCTGATTGGGATTGCATTGAATCTGTAGATTGCTTAAGGTAGTATGGACATTTTAACAATGTTTATTCTTCCAATCCAAGTGTATGGAATCTTTTTCCATTTCTTTATGTCATCATTGATTTCACTCAGTAATGTCTTATAGTTTTCATTGTATAGGTCTTTCACTTCCTTGGTTAAATTTACTCCTAGATATTTTATTCTTTTTGCTGCAGTTGTACCTAGGATTGTCTTCTTGAGTTCTCTTTCTGTTAGTTCGTTGTTGGTATATAGAAATGCAACTGATTTCTGTAAGTTGATTTTGTACCCTGTAACTTGGCTGTAGTTGTTGATTATTTCTAATAGTTTTCCAATGGATTCTTTAGGGTTTTCTATATATAAGATCATGTCATCTGCAAACAGTGTGAGTTTCACTTCTTCATTGCCTATTTGGATTCTTTTTATTCCTTTTTCTTGCCTAATTGCTCTGGCCAGAACCTCCAGTACTGTGTTGAATAAGAGTGGCAAGAGTGGGCACCCTTGTCTTGTCCCTGTTTTCAGAGGGATTGCTTTCAGTTTTTCCCCACTGAGTATGATATTTGCTGTGGGTTTGTCATATATGGCCTTTATTATGTTAAGATACTTTCCTTCTATGCCCATTTTGTTGAGAGTTTTTATCATAAATGGATGTTGGATCTTGTCAAAAGCCTTCTCTGCATCTATTGAGATGATCATATGGTTTTTATTCTTCATTTTGTTAATGTGGTGTATCACATTGATTGATTTGCAGAGGTTGAGCCATCCCTGTGTCGCTGGTATAAATCCCACTTGATCATGGTGTATGATCTTTTTAATGTATTGCTGTATTTGGTTTGCCAATGTTTTGTTGAGGATTCTTGCATCTATGTTCATCAGGGATAGTGGTCTGTAGTTTTCCTTCTTAGTATTGTCTTTCCCTGGCTTTGGTATCAGGGTGATGTTGGCCTCATAGAATGTGTTGGGAAGTGTTCCATCTTCCTCTATTTTTTGGAATAGTTTGAGAAGGATAGGTATGAAGTCTTCTTTGAATGTTTGGTAAAATTCTCCAGACAAGTCATCTGGTCCTGGACTTTTATTATTTGGGAGGTTTTTGATTACTGTTTCAATCTCTTTACTTGTGATTGGTCTATTCAGGTTCTCTATTTCTTCTTCAGTTTTGGGAGGCTGTATGAGTCTAGGACTTTATCCATTTCTTCTACATTGTCCAATTTGTTGGCCTATAGTTTTTCATAGTATTCTCTTATAATCTTTTGTATTTCTGTGGTATCTGTTGTAATTTCTCCTTTTTCATGTCTAATTTTATTTATTTGAGCCTTCTCTCTTTTTTTCTTGGTGAGTCTGGCTAAGGGTTTGTCAATTTTGTTTATCTTCTCAAAGAACCAGCTCTTTGTTTCATTGATCCTTTCTACTGATTTTTTAATTTCAATTTCATTTATTTCTACTCTGATTTTTATTATTTCCCTCCTTCTGCTGATTTTAGGCTTTGTTTGTTCTTCTTTTTCTAATTCTGTTAGGCGTAGTTTGAGGTTGCTTATTTGGGCTTTTTCTTGTTTGTTAAGGTGGGCCTGTATTGCTATGAGTTTCCCTCTCAGGACCACTTTTGCTGCATCCCATATGAGTTGGTACGGTGTATTTGCATTTTCATTTGTCTCCCGACATGCTTTGATTTCTCCTTTAATTTCATCAATGATCCATTGGTTGTTTAGTAGCATGTTGTTGAGTCTCCACAGCTTTGTCACTTTCCTGGTTTTTTCCTTGTAATTGATTTCTAACTTCATGGCATTATGGTCTGAAAAGATGCTTGTTATGATTTCAATCTTCTTAAATTTATATAAACATGCCTTGTTTCCCAACATATGGTCTATTCTTGAGAATGTTCCATGCATGCTTGAGAAGAATGTGTAATCTGCTGTGTTTGGGTGGAGTGCTCTGTATATGTCTATTAAGTCCATCTCATCTAGTTTTTCATTTAGGTCCATTATTTCCTTATTTATTTTCTGTCTGGGTGATCTGTCCATTGATGAGAGTGGGGTGTTGAGATCCCCTACTACTATTGTGTTGTTGTTAATATCTCCTTTTAAGTTTGTTAATAGTTGCTTTATGTACCTTGGTGCTCCTGTATTGGGTGCATATATATTTAAAAGTGATATGTCTTGTTGGTGGAGTGTCCTTTTTATCGTTATATATTGCCCCTCTTTGTCTCTCATTACCTGTTTTATCTTGAAGTCAACTTTGTCTGAGATAAGTATGGCAACACCTGCTTTCTTTTGTTTGCCATTAGCTTGCAGTATTGCCTTCCATCCTTTCACTCTGAGCCTGTGTTTTTCTTTAGAGCTGAGATGTGTTTCCTGGAGGCAGCATATTGTGGGGTCTTGCTTTTTAATCCATCCCACCACTCTGTGTCTTTTGATTGGAGAGTTCAGTCCATTTAGATTTAGGGTAATTATTGATATATGGGGGCTTGTTGTTGTTATTTTATCGCTCTTTTCCCGGTTCTTTTGCATTTCTTTTGTTTCTCATCCCATGTGTTTCGGACTACCAATTTAGTTTGGTAGTTCTGTATGGGGGTTCTCTTAGTTTTCTCTTTCTTTATCGTGTGTGATTCTGTTCTGATTATTTGGTTAGTGGTTACCATGAGGATTGTATAAAAAAATCTTGTGGATGTGATAGTCCATTTTTTGATGGCCTCTTATTCCCTTAGACTAAGTTGATTCAATCCATTTCCTCTTCCCCTTCTAAGTTATTGTTGTCACATCTTATTCCTTCTTGTGTTGTGAGTTCGTGTTTAACATGATGAGGTTATATTTATGCTTGGTGCTTACCTGCTCTTGATCTTTAGTTTTATATTTAAGTGTTTGCTAATCTATTTTGGTGGAGGACTGCAATTTTTCTGGTTTTGTCAACCTATTTTCCTCCTTGTTCAAAACTTTGAATCCCTTTTCTTCTTTTTCCTCAGAGATGAAGGCCTTCTTGAGCACTTCTTGTAGTGGGGGTCTTGTGGCAATGAACTCCCTTAGCTTTTGTTTATCTGGGATAGTTATTATTTCTCCATCATATCTGAAGGATATTTTTGCTGGATAGAGTATTCTTGGCTGAAAGTTTTTGTCCTTCAGAATTTTGATTATATCGTTCCACTCTCTCCTAGCCTGTAAAGTTTCTGTCGAGAAATCGGCTGAGAGCCTGATAGGAAATCCTTTGTGTTATTTTTTTTTTTTGTCTAGCTGCCATTAATATCTTTTCTTTGTTGTTGACTTTTGCCAGCTTTACTACTATATGCCTTGGAGAGGGTCTATTCAGGTTGATATATTTAGGAGATCTATTTATTTCATTCACTGGTATTTCCAGCTCCTTCCCCAGGTTTGGTAAGTTCTCAGATATTATTTCTTTGAACAAGTTATCTGCTCCTTTTTCCCTCTCTTCTCCCTTTGGAATACCTATAGTCCTTATGTTAGATTTCCTAATTGAGTTGGATATTTCTCGGAGAGTTTCTTCATTTCCTTTTAGTCTTAGTTCTCTTTCCTCCTCCATCTGGAGCATTTCTGCATTGCTGTCCTCAATATTGCTAATTCTTTCCTCCAGTGTCACCTCTGATGCTTAAGGCTTCCAGATTTGTCTTTATCTCCTCTATTGTGTTTTTCATCTCTAAGATTTCTGATTGATTTTTTTTTTTTACAGTTTCAATCTCTTTTGTGAAGAAACTCCTGATTTCATTGAATTGTCTGTCTGTGTTTTCTTGTATTTCATTAAGCTTTTTTATGACAGCTATTTTGAATTCTCTGTCATTTAGGTTATACACTTCTGTGCTTTCCGGGTTGACTTCTGGGTGCTTGTCATTTTCCTTTTCGTCTGGAGATGTAATATATTTTTGCATGGTGCCTGTCGGTGTTGGCTTACTTTTCCTCATAGTGAAAATATATGGTCACAGTTTCCTCTCGCTGCCACTGGGTGGGGCTCAAGGGCTGTGTATTCTGGCCCACCTCAATCCGCGGGCACTCTCGCCAGCCCGTTGCTGATCTGAGGTGTGGCTGAGTGGAGGCTGCTGGGGGGAAGCGTGGGAACAGCTGGAGCTGGAGCGTGGGAACAGCTGAGACTGGAGCACAGCTAGGCCGAAGAAGCTGGGGCTCAGGTGCAGGTGGGTTGAAGCAGCTGCAGCTGAGGTGTCACTGGGCCAAAAAAGCAGAGGCTGGAGTGCCGCTGGGTGGAAGAAGCTGGAACTGGAGTGCGCTGGGCCAAACAAGGAAGAGCTGGAGTGCTGCTGGGCCAAAGAACCTGGAACTGGAGTGCACTGGGCCAAAGAAGCTGGAACTGGAGTGCACTGAGCCGAAGGAGGAGCTGGAGCACAACTGGGCCAAAGAACTGGAACTGGAGTGCGCTAAGCCGAAGAGGGAAGAGTTGCAGTGCCGCTGGGCCAAAGAAATGGGAACTGAAGTGCGCTGAGCAGAAGCAGGAAGAGCTGCAGCACCGCTGGGCCAAAGAAACTGGAACTGGAGTGCTCTGGGCCAAAGAAAGAGGGGCTGGAGTGTGCTGGGCCAAAGAAAGAGGAGCTGGAGTGTGCTGGGCCAAAGAAGCTGGAACTGGAGTTCGCTGGGCCGAAGAAGAAGGTGCTGGGGCACCACTGGGCGAAAGAAACTGGAACTCCTTCCACTTCCTCTGGGGATTCCAGCACCTCTGTCCTTGGGTGTACGGCTGCCTAGGTGCCTCAGACATCCCCTGTGTTGTGTGAATAGCTTCTGTTGGAATATGAATGTCCTTTTTGTTGTGTCTTAGAGGGGGAGAGTTCAATGTGGGAAGCTCACTCTGCCATGATGCTGACGTCCTAATGGTGCCATTTTTCCAACAGCATTTGCTCACTTCATGTCTCTGTGTCACATTTTGGTAATTCTCTCAATATCTCAAACTTTTTCATTATTATTATATTTGTTATGGTGATCTGTGATCAGTGATCTTTGATGTTACTACTGTAATTGTTTGGGGGCACCAAGAACTGCGCCCATATGATATGGTGAACTTAATTGATAAATGTGTGTGTTCTGAATGCTCCACTGACTGGCCGTTCCCCCATCTCTCTCCTTTGCCTTGGGCCTCCCTAATACCTGAGACACAATAGTGAAATTAGGCCAATTAATAACCCTACAATGGCCTCTAAGTGTTCAAGTGAAAGGAAGAGTTGCATGTCTCTCACTTTAAATCAAAAGCTAGAAATCATTAAGCTTAGTGAGGAAGGCATACTGAAAGCCAAGATAGGCCAAAAGCTAGGCCTCCTGAGCCAAACAATTACTCAAGTTGTGAATGCAAAGGAAAAGTTCTTGAAGGAAATTAATTATAAGTACTACTCCAGTGAACACACAAATCATAAGAAAGTGAAACAGCCTTATTGCTCATATGGAGAAAGTTTTAGTGGTCTGGATAGAAGATCAAACCAGCCTCAACATTGCCTTAAGCCAAAGCCTAACCCAGAGCAAGGCCTAACTCTTCAATTCTGTGAAGGCGGAGAAAGGTGAGGAAGCTGCAGAAGAAAAGTTTGAAGCTAGCAGAGGCTGGTTCATGAGGTTTAAGAAAAAAGCCATCTCCATAATATAAAAGTGCAAGGTGAATCAGCAAGTGCTGATGTAGACGCTGCAGCAAGTTATACAGAAGATCTAGCTAAGATACTTAATGAAGGTGGCTACACTGAACAGATTTTCAATGTAGACAAAACCACCTTCTATTGGAAGCACATGCCATCTAGGACTTGCACAGGTAGAGAGGAGAAGTCAATGCCTGGCATCAAAGCTTCAAAGGTCAGACTGACCCTCTTACTAGGGGCTAATGCAGCTGATGACTTTCACTTGAAGTCAATGCTCATTTACCATTCTGAAAATCCCAGGGCCCTTAAGGATTATGCTAAATCTACTCTGCCTATGCTCTATGAATGGAACAACAAAGGCTGGATGACTGCACATCTGTTGACAACATGGTTTACTGAATATTTTAAGCCCACTATTGAGACCTGCTACTCAGAAAAAAAAGATTCCTTTCAAAATATTACTGCTAATTGACAATCCACCTGGTCACCCAAGAGCTCTGATGGAGATATACAACAAGATTAATGTTGTTTTCATGCCTGCTAACACAACATCCATACTGCAGCCCATGGATCAAGGAGTAATTTCAACTTTCAAGTCTTAATATTTAAGAAATACATTTCATAAGGCTACAGCTGCCATAGACAGTGATTCCTCTGATGGATCTGGGCAAAGTCAATTGAAAGCCTTCTGGAAAGGATTCACAATTCTAATGCCATGAAGAACATTCATGATTCATGGGAAGAGGTCAAAATATCAACATTAACAGGAGTTTGCATGAAATTAATTCCAACTCATGGATGGCTTTGAGGAGTTCAAGACTTCAGTGGAGGAAGTAACTGCAGATGTGGTGGAAATAACAAGACAACTAGAATTAGAAGTGGAGCCTAGGGCCGGCCCCGTGGCTTAGCGGTTAAGTGCGTGCGCTCCGCTGCTGGCGGCCTGGGTTCGGATCCCGGGCGAGCACCGACGCACTGCTTCTCCGGCCATGCTGAGGCCGCGTCCCACATACAGCAACTAGAATGGATGTGCAACTACGACATACAACTATCTACTGGGGCTTTGGGGGAAAAATAAATAAATAAAATCTTTAAAAAAAAAAAAAAAAGAAGTGGAGCCTAAAGATGTGACTGAATGGCTGCAATCTCATGAAAAAACTTTAACGGATAAAGAGTTGCTCCTTATGGATGAGCAAAGAAAGAGGTTCCTTGAGATGGAATCTATTCCTGGTGAAGATGCTGTGAAGACTGTTGAAATGACAACAAAGGATTTAGAATATTACATAAAATTAGTTGATAAAGCAGCAGCAGGGTTTGAGAGGACTGACTCCAACTTCAAAAGAAGTTCTACTGTGGGTAAAATGCTATCAAACAGCATCGCATGCTACAGAGAAATTGTTAGTGAAAGGAAGAGTCAATCGATGGGGCAAACTTCATTGTTGTCTTATTTTAAGAAATTGCCACAGCCACCCCAACCTTCAGCAACCACCACCCTGATTAGTCAGCAGCCATCAACATCCAGGCAAGAGCCTCCACCAGCAAAAAGATTACGAAGACTCAGATGATGGTTAGCATTTTTTAGCAAAAAAGTTTTTTTTTTTGTGAGGAAGATCAGCCCTGAGCTAATATCTATGCCAATCCTCCTCTTTTTGCCGAGGAAGACTGGCCCTGAGGTAACATCTATTGCCAATCTTCCTCCTTTTTTTCCCTTTTCCTGCCCAAAGCCCCAGTAGATAGTTGTATATCATAGTTGCACATCCTTCTAGTTGCTCTTATGTGGGATGCCACCTCAGCATGGCCCGACAAGCGGTGCATCGGTGCGCGCCCGGGATCCAATCCCGGGCCGCCAGTAGCGGAGTGCGCGCACTTAACCGCTAAGCCATGGGGCCAGCCTCTAAAGTATTTTTTAATTAAGGTATGTATATCAGTTTTTTAGACATAATGCTATTTCACACTTAACAGACTACAATATAGTATAAACACAACTTTTGTATGCACAGGGAAACCAAAAAATTTGTGTGGCTCGCTTTATTGCAATATTCCTTTATTGCAGTGGTCTGGAACCGAACCTGCAATATCTCCGAGGTATGCCTGTACAAAAAACAATTCCAAGTGGATTAAAGACTTAAATGTGAAAACTGTGAAAGTTATAAAAGCTACATACCAGGAAAAGATATTTGCAATACATTTAATAAAGGATGAGTGTATTGTGATGAATTGCATTTGGTTACTCTAACAAAAACAGTAACAGTGGCTTAAACAAGATAAAAGTTTATTTTTCTCTCATAAAAAAATTAGTCTAGTGGTAGGCATTCAAAAGCTGATATGGTAGTTCTGTGGATATAAAGGACTCAGTTTCTTCTATCATTTCCATCTTCAATGATGCTTCATAGTCCAAGATGGCTGCTGTACCTTTGGTCATAGTTCCATGTTCCAGGCAGGAATTAGGAGAAAAGGAGTAAATAGGAAAAAACGCATTCCAGAAAGCCTTATCTCCTGACTTTTGTGTATAATTCATTAGCTACTCCTACCTGTAACAGAGGCTGGGAAATAAATTTTCAACTGGGTACAATACCCAAAGTTCTGTAGTTCTATAAGGAGAGTAGATATAATGTAGGTAGATAATAGTCTCTGTTACAACTATCTAGAACAGGGGTCAGCAAACTGGCCAATGGGACAAATCTGGCCCACAGCCTGTTTTGTAAATAAAGTTTTATTGGAACACAGTCACACCCATTTATTTATGCATTGTCTATGGCTGCCTTCTCACTACAGTGACAGTTGAGGGTCCTGACAGAGCCTGCAAAGCCTAAAATATTTACTATCTAGTCCTTTACAGACAAAGTACACCTACTCCTAATCTAAAAGATAAAGAACTCCTACTAATTAGTATGAAAATGATAAATAAAAAAATATGAAATATAAACAGGCAATTCACAGACTACAAATATGTGCAACATCATGTATGAACTCTCCAAACATAATTCTAAGCAAAAGAAGCCAGACACAAAGAATACATATTGTATGATTCCATTTATATGAAGAGCAAGAACACACAAAACTGGTGATAGAGGTCAGAACAGTATCTTTGGGGTTGGTAGACAGTACCTAGGAGCCTTGTGGGGTGCTGATTGTCTATATCTTGATCTGGGTACTGTTTTCATACACACACACACACACACAAAATATGTAAGTTACCCAATTTTCTGTAAGTTGTACAAATTTTTTTTCTAACCAACCCCCAAATTGCATCGGGCATCATTTTTTAAACCTAAAGGGCTGGCAAAGATTTAAAAGTTAGATAACTCACTGTTTTGGTCAAGAGTGTTGGAAAACAGGCCCTTCCATATGTTTCTGGTGAGACTGCAGATTGGAATAACTTCTACAGAGGTTAATTTGGCAATGGCTTTCGAAATTATAAAAGCACATATCTTCTGACCAGCAATTCCACCTCTAGAAATTTATCCTCAGATATATACACATTTATGTAAAATAATATATATATATGAGGTTATAAATGACACATTTTTTTATAGTAGCAATGGCTATGCAGCCATTAAAGAACAAAGAAGTCTTTTATAATACGGACATTCAAAATATATTGTTAGGTGGAAAAACAGATAGCACTGAACAGAGTATAAAATGACAAACTTTATGTAAAAATAATTAAAATGTACAAAGTTAGGAAAGGAATCAATTAAATTTGTTAATAAAGAACTCCCTGCTTCCTTATTTTAATTGAAATAGCTTTATTTAGTGTTTAGCCATTTAAACTATTTGCCATTCAACTGGCAAATTGTCTTTACCAAGTTTCAAGGGTTTCCTTCTATCTTATTGAGAATTTTTATAAGGAATGATTTTGAATTTTATCAAATATCTTTTCAGCATCTATTAGTTTGATCATATTTTTTCCTTTAATTCACTGATGTTAAACATATTAATACATTTGCAGATATTAATCCATCTTTGTATTCCTAGAATAAACTTTACTTGATTATTGGAAAAAAAAATCAACTCAAAGCATATAAAACTAAAATAGAACAGAATTGGGTTAGCTATTTTTATGATAGTTGGCTATAAAATTTTAAATAATACACATAATTAGAATAAAAAAGGAAAGTCTTCCTTCACATCATTATATTAATGTTGAATTTTAAAATATTATTTTAAAAGAAATAAACCTAAGAATATAAACTCCAGAATGATTATAAATAATAAATATATTTAGCAAAGTAGTAGGCCATTAATTAAATTGGGGGGAAAACTGTATTCCTACATACCAGTGACAGCTCAAAAACACTAAGACTGTTCAAAAGTAAGTAAAATGTATAACTAAATACTAAATTCAATTTTAATATCAACTGTAACTTACAACAAGAGATTTACTCAAAGTAAATAATAAAATGATAAAGAAGACTAAAGGAAGATCTAAATAAAAGAACTATATTTCTAGCTAGAATACTAAGTTCAGTTAAGATGACAAATGATTGAAATGTGTATAGAAAGTACTTAGCACAGTGCCTGGCATCTACTAAATACTCAATAAATTTTAGTTCTCTCTACACCTTCCCTAATTTAATATAAAGTTATAATGCAATACGAAATAAATCCCTGATGAATATTTGATAAAATTTGATCCAAGCGAAAATAAAATTTATCTGAAAGAGTAAAGAGGACACAAATACTAAATATGTTGTTTAATGAACACTGGTAGATTTGCCCAAAAGATTTTTAAAATATCATGAAAACCACATGATATTAAGTTAAACACAGAAATATGGTTCAAACAAAAGAGGTTCAACAGCATAAGAACTTAATTCATACCTCACACCATATATTATAAAAAAGTCTGAGGAGTTAAAAACCTAAACGTGCAAAATTCTATTAAAAAGCTATGAAGAAAAATATTATAATATTCTATCTTTCTAAAGATAAAATCCTGACTAATAAAGAAATGAAGGTCAGGGGACTGGCCCAGTGGCGCAGCAGTTAAATGCGCGTGCTCCGCTGCAGCGGCCCGGGGTTCGCAAGTTCGGATCCCCAGCGTGCACCAACACACCGCTTGTCAAGCCATGCTGTGGTGGCGTCCCATATAAAGTGTAGGAAGGCGGGCATGGATGTTAGCCCAGGGCCGATCTTCCTCAGCAAAAAGAGGAGGATTGGCATCGGATGTTAGCTCAGGGCTGGTCTTCCTCACCAAAAAAAAAAAGAAATGAAGGTCAAAAGTGAGATAATTATATTTGAATATTAAAAAAAAAAATCTGTTACATAATAAAAATGAAAAGGAAAGCAAGGGAATGGGAAACTTTGTATGACATTCATAACTTATAAAGAGATACTAATTACAACATAGAGACAACTGATGGAAATATATAGTCAGTACACTAAAACCTTACAGTAAGCCATCAAATTAATTCATTCATTCCCTTAGGCTAAAATTTAAATTCTTTACCACGGCCTACAATGCCTTACATGATCTAGTCCTGCCTATCTCTCCAATCTCATTTGTTCTTTTCTCCTCCAGTACACCATCCTCCAACTACCTTGACCTTTTTTCAGTTCCAAGAACACACCAAACACTTTCCCTTGGACATGTGAAGCTCTTTTCCTCCATGAGGGCTTTTGCATATGCTCCTGGTTACCAGTCTGGAAAGCTCTTTTCCTCACTCTTCACATGGTTAACTCTTCAATCTTCAAGTCTCAGATCTACCCTACCTGATAACTCTATCTAAAGTGAATCTCTCTTATAATGTTCTATTTCAGCACTTTGTCTTCTTCCTTTGAGCACTTATCACCTTCTGTAGTTATTTTATTTGCTTTTGTCAATCTCCCTAATTAGACTATTGAATCACATTAAGTCACACTTACCCCATATTCCCAAGTACAGTATCTCACAATAAATGTGCTCAATAAATATTTTTGAATGAATGAAGAAAAACTGAAAACCCAAGTATCAGCTAATAAGGGAAAGCTCCAATTATGATTATATTAAAATTTAGGAAATATAACTACATATAACTATTCAAATTGACAGGTACGGAAGTAATAAAAGACAATGTCTATATAAAATACTGATGAATGAAAAAGCAGACCACAAAATAGGATGCACATATATTGTACAATGATGTAAGGAAAGTATACATGCATCCAAATTAAAATGACTGAAAAATAATTCATGGTGATAAGAATAGGTTTTAACAACCAGCAGGCTTTTTGTTAAGAAAGCAAGTTGCTAACAACAATATTATATAAAGTTAGGATTGTGGAAAAGTGCTTACAAAGTAATATTAAGTGAAAAAACAGAGTATAATAGAGTATGTACACCATGATTATAACTAGACCAAATTAAATATAGATTGAAAGAGGATACAGAAATAAAAATACCTATTGCATCAAGGTGATAAACATGCATAAAATTTCTTTTAAATTTTCTTTTAAAGTTGTTGGTCTTTTAAAAATAGTATTTGATAATGGGAGAAAGCCATAAATAAATAAATGAATGAATGAATAAATAAGTAAATAAATCTCATTATCTCAACACCCAATTAATGACTGAATAACATTTTGTGTAAATTTCTTTAGCCTATTTGCTAATATATAAGCACAAATTTTTATAAAATAAAATTAGAACCACACTATACATACTATTTTTAACCTGTTTTTTTCATTTAGCAATATACCATAAACATTCTCCCAGACTATAAACTTAATAATAAACTTTCAAAAACATTTTAAACAACAAGGTAACATTAGTGGTGGAGAGACACCTTAGTTGACTAAACACAGCAAAAGGAGTAGATCCAACGGCCCAGATCCATACTAATCCGCAACTGTTTAAGTCAAACACTAAGCATCTCTAAGGATCAAGTACCATATCCATAAAACAAAGCAAATACTGAAAGAGGGTGAAGACTGATGCTTCTTTACACTTATTATAAAGTGTGGTAAATTTAAGTATTAAAATATAAAGAAACAATGTAGGAGAGTGAAGAATCAAATATACTGACAAAACTGAGAAACCCTAACTTCCAGAATAGTCTGCCAAGCACTTCATCAGACCTATAACATACAACTCACACCATATCCCCAGGAGAAGTCCGAGCTGCCTTCAGTAGAGATCCCTGTGCCTGTATAACTTGGAAACGCAGACCTTGAATTCCCAGTGTCAGCTGATGTAAAAGGTGATTCTTGTGTGATGTTGGACTCACTAAATGCACAATTTGGAAGGAAGAGAGAAAATAGAAAAATTCTTATATTTCCTCAAGTTTCTGCAACATTAACTACTCAGCAATTTATTAGGTGATAAGCATATATACAAATATATCGACAGAGGCAAAAATAAATGAAGAGCTTGAAATTTAAACGTCATAGAAAAATACTACCTAATTTCTATAGACTTGATGGCAGCCATTCTAAACAATTCTAGTCATAATTTACAATGAATATTTTAACATTCCACTTATAACATCTACCCTTGACAACTAAAGACATTTCAGAAATATTAATACTATCTGAACTTCTATGTAAAAGTTCTATGAACTTTTACAGTTTACCAAGCACTTCTACAGATATTAATCCCATTTTATCCTCACAACAACCTAGTAATGTAGAACTCAATTAACCTCATTATAAAGACAAAGAATCCGAGATTTAATTCTAGGTTTTGAAACTAGGTTTTATGACTGTAATTTTTCTAGGATACCACATTGCTTCTCAGAACCCCCTGTGAAGCTACAGTCCCCTCTGTTCTATTTCTTAATATAAAGTGCAGCTACTATTTACTCAGCATTTGCCATATGCCAAGCATTGTGCCATGTTTTACATACTTTATCTCATTTATATTCACCACATCCTTTAAGAGATACTATTATCAGGTAAGTAATTTACCCAATGTTACTCAGCTAATAAGTGGCAAAACCAGGAATAAAAATCAGATCTGTTGGCTGATATAATGGAGGACAGAATCAGTAATTTAGAGGACAGAAATATAGAAATGCTTCAGATGGAGGAGGAGAGAGAACGAAGACTAAAAAGAAATGAAGAAATTCTCCGAGAAATATCTGACTCAATTAGGAAATGCAATGTAAGGAATATAGGTATTCCAGAGGAAGAAGAGAGGGAGAAAGGAGCAGAGAGCTTGTTCAAAGAAATAATAGCTGAGAACTTCCCAAACCTGAGGAAAGAGCTACAATTACAGGTAAATGAAGATAACAGAACTCCTAATTACATCAATGTAAAAAGACCTTCTCCAAGGCATATATTAGTAAAACTGGCAAAAGTCAATGACAAAGAAAAAATATTAAGAGCAGCAAGGCAGAAGAAACTAACCTACAAAGGAACTCCTACCAGGCTTTCAGCAGACTTCTCAGCAGAAACCTTACAGACTAGGAGAGAGTGGAATGATATCTTCAAAATTCTGAAAGACAAAAACTTTCAGCCAAGAATACTCTATCCAGCGAAGCTATCCTTCACATACCATGGAGAAATAAAAACTTTCCCAGATAAATAAAAACTGAGAGAGTTCATTGCCACAAGACCCCCCCATAAGAAATGATCAAGAAAGCCCTGATACCTGAAAAAAACAAGAGAGGGTTTACAAAGGCTTGAGCAAGGAAATAAATGACAAAATCAGAAAAATACAGCTCTCTATCAGAACAGGTTAGCAAAGAATCATAACACTAAAGATAAAGGGAATGAAAGCATCAAAAATAACGACAATCACTTCATTTTAATCACAAACTCACAACACAAAACGGAATAAGTTGGACAATAATAACTTAGATGGGGAAGAGGAAACGGATGGACCTTCTTAGACTAAGGAAAAAAGAGACTATCTGAAAATGGACTATCTCACCTAAGAGATCTTTTATACAAACCTCATAGTAACCACTAAAAGAAAAATGAGAATACAGATACAAATGATAAATAAAGAGAAAACTGAGAAAAACCATCACGGAGAACCACCAAACCGAACTGGCAGTCAGAAACACACAGGATGGGGCCGGCCCCATGGCTTAGTGGTTAAGTGCAGGCGCTCCGCTGCTGGCTGCCCGGGTTCGGATCCCGGGCGCGCACCGATGCAGCGCTTCTCCGGCCATGCTGAGGCCGTGTCCCACATACAGCAACTAGAAGGATGCGCAACTATGACATACAACTATCTACTGGGGCTTTGGGGGAAAAATAAATAAATAAAATTAAGAAAAAAAAAAAAAAAAAAAAGAAACACACAGGATGAGAAACAAGGGAAATACAGAACAACCGGAAAACAGGTGATAAAATGGCAGTATTAAGCACTCATATATCAATAATCATTCTAAATGTAAATGGATTGAATTCTCTAATCAAAAGACACAGAGCGGCTGGATGGATTAAAAAACAAGACCCAACAATATGGTGCCTCCAGGGAACACATCTCAGCTCTAAAGACAAACACAGGCTCAGAGTGAAGGGATGGAAGACGATACTCCAAGCTAAGGGCAAACAAAAGAAAACAGGTGTTGCCTTACTTATATCAGACAAAGTAGACTTAAAGATAAAAAAGGCAATGAGAGTCAAAGAGGGGCAGTATCTAATGATGAAAGGGACACTCCACCAAGAGGATATAAAACTTATAAATGTATATGCACCTAACACAGGAGCACCAAAGTACATAAAGCAACTATTAATAGACCTAAAAGGAGAAATTAACAGCAACACAATAATAGTAGGAGACCTCAACACCCTACTTACATCAATGGATAGATCATCCAGACAGAAAGTCAACAAGGAAATAGTAGAATAAAATGAAAAACTAGACCAGGTGGACTTAAGAGATATACAGAGAACATTCCATACCAAAACAGCAGAATACACATTCTTCTCAAGTGCACATGGAACGTTCTCAAAGACAGACCATATGCTGGGAAACAAGGCAAGCTTCAGCAAATTTAAGATTGAAATCCTATCAGGCATCTTTACCGACCACAATGCTATGAAACTAGAAATCAACTAAAAAAGCTGGGAAAGTCACAAATATGTGGAGGCTAAACAACACGCTACCGAACAACCATTGGATCAATGGAGAAATCAAAAAATACCTGGAGACAAATGAAAATGAAAAAGCATCATACCAACTCTTAAGGGATGCAGTAAAAGCAATGCTCAGAGGGAAATTCAAAGTAATACAGGCCCACCTCAACAAACAAGAAAAATCTCAAGTAGGTAATCTTAAACTACACCTAACTGAACTAGAAAAAGAAGAACAAACAAATCCCAAAGTTAGCAGAAAGAGGGAAATAATAAAAATTAGAGCAGAAATAAATGAAATAGAGACTAAAAAAACAGTCAAAAGGATCAATGAAACTAAGAGCTGGTTCTTTGAGAAGATAAACAAAATTGACAAACCCTTAGCCAGACTCAATAAGAAAAAAAGAGAAGCCTCAAGTAAATAAAATCAGAAATGAAAGAGGAGAAATTACAACAGATACCAGAGAAATACAAAGGATTATAAGAGAATACTCTGAAAAGCTATACGCCAACAAATTGGATAACCTAGAAGAAACGGACAATTCTTAGACTCATGCAACCTCCCAAAACTGAATCAAGAAGAAACAGAGAATCTGAATAGACCAATCACAAGTAAAGAGATGGAAACAGTAATCAAAAACTTCCCAAAAAACAAAAGTCCCAGACCAGGTGGCCTCTCTGGAGAATTGTGATGAACATTCAAAGATTTAATACCTATCCTTCTCAAACTATTCCAAAAAATTGAGGAAGACGGAATACTTCCTAACTCATTCTATGAGGCCAACAACACCCTGATCCCAAAGCCAGACAAAGACAACACAAAAAAGGAAAATTACAGGCCAATATTACTGATGAACATAGATGCAAAAATCCTCAAAAAATATTGTCAAACTGAATACAGCAACACATTAAAAGGATCATACACTATGAGCAAGTGGGATTTACACCAGGGACATAGGGATGGTTCAATATCTGCAAATCAATCAATGTGTTACACCACATTAACAAAAGAGGAATAAAAAAATCACATGATATTCTCAATAGATGCAGAGAAAGCATTTGACAAGATCCAACATCCATTTATGATAAAAACTCTCAATAAAATGGGTATAGAAGGAAAGTACCTCAACATAATAAAGGCCATATATGACAAACCCACAACGAGTATCATACTCAATGGGGAAAAACTGAAAGCAGTCCCTCTGAGTTCAGGAACAAGAGAAGGGTACCCACTCTTGTCACTCTTATTCAACATAGTACTGGAGGTTTTGGCCAGAGCAATTAGGCAAGAAAAAGAAATTAAAGGTATCCGAATTGGCAAGGAAGAAGTGAAACTCGCACTATTTGCAGACGACATGATTCTATATATAGGAAACCCTAAAGAATCCATCAGGAAACTATTAGAAATAATCAACAACTACAGCAAAGTTGCAGGGTACAAAATCAACTTACAATAATCAGTTGCATTTCTATGCTCTAATAACAAACTAACAGAAAGAGAACTCAAGAATACAATCTCATTTACAATCACAACAAAAAGAATAAAATATCTAGGAATAAATTTAACCAAGGAGATGAAAGACCTACACAATGAAAACTACTGAAACAAATTGATGATGACATAAAGAAATGGAATGATATTCCATGCACATGGGTTGGAAGAATAAACATAGTTAAAATGTCCCACACCACCTAAAGCAATCTACAGGTTTAACACAATCCCAATCAGAATTACAATGACATTTTTCACGGAAACAGAACAAAGAATCCTAAAATTCATCTGGGGCAACAAAAGACCTCGAATAGCTAAAGCAATCCTGAGAAAAAAGAACAAAGGTAGGGCATCAAAATCCCTGAATTCAAAATATACTACAAAGCTATAGTAATCAAAACAGCATGGTATTGGTACAAAACAGACATACAGATCAATGGAACAGAATTGAAAGCCCAGAAATAAAACCACACATCTATGGGCAGCTAATCTTTGACAAAGGAGCCAAGAACATACAATAGAGAAAGGAAAGTCTCTTCAATAAATGGTGCTGGGAAAACTGGACAGCCACATGCAAAAGAATGAAAGTAGACTATTATCTTTTGCCATACACAAAAATTAACTCAAAATGGATTAAAGAGTTGAAGATAAGACATGAAACCATAAACCTCCTAGAAGAGAATATAGGCAGTACACTCTTTGACATCGGCCTTAGAAACATCTTTTCCAATACCATGTCTATGCAAGCAAGGGAAACAAAAGAAAAAAGAAACAAATGGGAATTCATCAGACTAAAGAGCTTCTGCAAGGCAAAGGAAACCATGAACAAAACAAAAAGAAAACCCACCAGCTGGGAGAAAATATTTGCGAATCATATATCTGACAAGGGGTTAATCGCCAAAATATATAAAGAACTCACACAACTCAACAACAAAAAAACAAACAACCCAATCATAAAATGGGCAGAGGATATGAGCAGACATTTTTCCAAAGGAGATATGCAGATGGCCAATAGGCACATGAAAGTATGTTCAACATCACTAATCATTAGGGAAATGCAAATCAAAACTATAATGAGAAATCACCTTACACCCATTAGAATGGCTATAATTACCTAGACAAAAAATAACAAATGTTGGAGAGGATGTGGAGAAAAGGGAACCCTCATATACTGCTGGTGGGAATGCAAACTGGTACAGCCACTATGGAAGACAGTATAGAGATTTCTCAAAAAATTAAAATAGAAATACCATAAAACCCAGCTATTCCACTATTGGGTATTTATCCAAAGAACTTGAAATCAACAATTCAAAGAGACTTATTCACCCCTATGTTCATTGCAGCATTATTCACAATAGCCAAGACGTGGAAGCAACCCAAGTGCCCATCAAATGATGAATGGATAAAGGAGATGTGGTGTGTGTGTGTGTATATATATATATATAATGGAATACTACTCAGCCATAAAAAAAGATAAAATGGTCCCATTTGCAACAATATGGATGGAACTCAAGGATATTATGTTAAGTGAAATAAGCCAGACAGAGAAAGAGAAACACCGTATGATTTCACTCATATGTAGAAGATAAACAAACACATGGACAGTGGTTACCAGAGGGCAAGGGGGTTGGGGAGTGGGCATAAGAGGTAAAGGGACACATATATAAGGTGACTGACAAATGATAATGTACAAGTGAAATTTCACAATGTTATGAACTATTATGACCTCAATAAAATAATAATAAAAAATAAGATCTCTTGGACTCCTCCTGAGTCTATGCTTTTAACTACTCCATAATACTACTTTTCAAAGGTTATAAAAATAAGTATGATGTTGTTTCCATTAGCTGTTCCAGAATGAAAGTTGAATGGTACTGAAAACATAATAAAAATTCTTCTTTTGTTTCATTAGTACAAGGCTTGATACCAATCCTAAGCCAAAAACAAAACTTTTGCTGTTATCAAATGTAATAAGCACACAAGTATACTTTACGTTATTACCTTTGGGAACTTGTGTCTTTTTCATGGCTGTCATTGGCAGAGGAAACTTCATCCAGCTGCTCTGGAAGGGGATGATGATTCAGAGCATGTTTTGTTATTCCTTTCCTGTGAAAGATAAAAACAAAGTTATATTTCCTGTAAAGAAAAAATACATACTTTTCAGTAACTTGATCTACAAGTTAGTCACCTACTTCTTATTGCTCTGGAACCACACTGTCCAACACGGTAGTCACTAGCCACTAGCAGTTAAAATGTGGTTAGTTGGAAATGAGATTCACTTTAAGTGAAAAACACATAGGATTTTGAAGTCTTAGTACAACAAGAATGTACAATATATCCTTAATTATTTTATCTTGATTACATCTTAAAATAATATTTTAAATATATTGGGTTAAACAAAATATATTCTTAAAAATAATGTCATTGCAAATTGAAAATATAATGTTATAACAACACACCTATTAGAATAGCTAAAATAAATTATAGTGATGATACTAAATGCAGGTGAGGACGTGGAAAAACTGAATGTCTCATACATTGCTGGTGGAAATGTAAAGTGGTGCAGCCACTCTGGAATAGTGTCATAGTTTCTTATAAAACTAAACACATGCATTTACCATAAGACCTAGCTGTTGCACTCTTGGGCATTGATCCCAGAGAAATAAAACTTATGTTCACACAAAAATCTGTACACAAATGTTTACAGCAGATTTATAATTGAAAAAATTGGAAACAACTGAAATGTCCTTTGACGGGTGAATGGTTAAATTCTGGTATATCCACACAATGGAATATGATTCAGCAATAAAAAGAAATGAACTATTGATACATGCAACAACTTGGATGGATTTCAAGGGCATCATGGTTAGTGAAAAAACCTAATCTCAAAAAGTTACATACTATATGATTCCATTTATATAACATTCACAAATGACAAAACTACAGAGGTAGAGAAAAGATTACTGGTTACCAGGAAGATGGAGAAAGGAGTGGATGTGAGGGTTATACAAGGATGTTCCTTGGTGGTGATGAAACAGCTCTCTATCTTGGTGTACCGGTGGTTACACAAATCTATAAATGAGACCAAATTGCACAGAACTATGTACACATGTCCACACACAAAGGAGCGGATATGAAAACTGGTAAAAACTGAATAAGGTTTATAGTCTAGTTAAAAGTATTGTATCAATGTCAGTTTTTTGGCTTTGAAATTTTACTTTAGCTACATAAGTTGTCATCAGTGGGGGAAGCTGGGTGAAGGGTTCATGGGACTCTATGTACTATTTCTGTTAACTTCCTGTGAGTCTATAATTATTTCAAATAAAAAGTTAAAAATATTAATTTCACCTGTTTCTACTATTTTTTTTAATGTGACTACCTGAAAATTTAAAATTACATGTGGCTTGTATTATATTTCTATTGGACACTGCTGCTCTAGAGAGTTCAACGTGTGCACTAGAATAAACTATGGAGTCAACTATTATATGTTCCAATCCTAATCATCTACAGTAGCCCTTTCTTTCCTTCCCCACAAAATTCTGTAGGCAAATAAATTTAGGAAACATGATAGGTTAAACAAAGTTACACAGGTTTCTTTACAAGAAGTTTTCCCAGGGCCTTTAATATGCAAATGTATATTATAAATCTCTAATACTCTTATTTCACAGGAAAGAAAAGTGAGGCACAGAAGGATTAAGTAACCTGCTTAAGGTCATATGGCTTAGTAAGTAATGGAGCTAGGATTCAAATCCACGTAGTCTGGCTCTGAGGGCTCTCAGAGCAAATGAGTAGTTTGAGATTTCAGTGAATTGTACCAGTTTTTGTATAAAGATAAAGCTAAAGGCCCAGCCAGCTTGTTACTTTAACCCAGCTGGGCTTGTTACTTTATAATTTTATTTATTTATTTATTTATTTCCCCCCCCCCCAAAGCCCCAGTAGATAGTTGTATGTCATAGTTGCACATTCTTCTAGTTGCTGTATGTGGGACGTGGCCTCAGCACGGCCGGAGAAGTGGTGCATCGGTGGGAACCCGGCATCCGAACCCCGGGCCGCCAGCAGTGGAGCGGGTGCACTTAACCGCTAAGCCACGGGGCTGGCCCTGAGCTTGTTACTTTAAATTATTCTCAAATGGTGGGGATGGATTTGTGCAGAGCTATTTGTACTTCTCTCATTTAATGATCCTACAACCAAAAGCTTGTCTTTGAGACAATAGTGAGGATTAGAAATGTGGATTCCAGCTACAAAATAGAAACTTAAGGCAGATTTAGTCTGTCAGAGAAATCTGATCATGACGTGACAATTAGATAATACCAAAGAAATATTAAATTTGATCACAGCATCATGGTTACATAAGAAAATGTCTATAATTTTTAGGTGCCTAATGAAGTATACAGGGGTGAAATGATATGCCTGGGATTTTGCTTCCTTATTTCACAAATGGCAGACAGAGAGGCTGAATAAAACATAAAGATTATAGATGAAGCAAATATATTAAAATTTTGATAACTGTTGAATGTGGGTGATGGGTGGTTCATTATATTATTCACCATACATTTATGTTTGAAATTTATCATTAAAAAATATTAAGCTGTATGTTGAAAATCACTTTTTTCCAAACTCTTCAATATCTATAATTTGAAACCATTAGGGAGAAAACTAAGTTACTTCTTCAAAGCAAATTATCATTATTAACACCTAAAGTAAAAATTGCTTTTAATTAACTGTCATTTAGATGCATATAATCTTCATTATCTTCATTATTCACATCATCCTGACTCATTTAGAGAATCATCTTTTGGGAGTATCACATCAACAATAGAGAACAAGTAACATAACCACACTGGGTCAATAATTCTGGCCCAATAAGTGCCTATCAACCATTTTTTTCCATGAAAAACTTTTTTTTACTCTCAGCATTAATTATAAAAGCAGATTTTTAGCTAAGCCTTGTTCCCTTTGTTGGGAAATAACTTGCTTCTTCCTGGTTCCTCAAAAGCCTACTAACTGAATTGCTGCTGTGTAGATGTCCTGTTACTTAGTAGATAACAAGCTTCTGAAAGGCAAGGAGAGATCGTAGACTGATTTTCTTTGTATGGCTATTGTACCAAGTAAAGGTGGGAAAAGACAAGGAAATTACTGTTTGCTGAGGACCTACTATGTGTCAAGCCCTGTGCTATCGCTTTAGATATGGTTTTAAATAAGGTCTTATTTCTGTATTACAGAAATGAAGGCTCAAAGATTTAGCAATCTGCATAAAAGTCACACGGCTAGAAAAGAGCCTAGCCAGAAACCCAAATGTGACTGAAAATACCATGCTTATTATTACCATTATAGTTAATATTTAATTAATAAATGCATGGTTGCTAAAATTACATAGCTCAGTGGAGGAAAAAAATAGAGATTTGGGATTAAAAAGTCCAAAAACCTACTGGTTATATAATCTTAAAATGTGTAACCTTTCTGATACTTCATTTTCTGAAAAACTGAAGATAATCATACCCATCTTACAGCATTGTTAGAAGAATCAAGATGTGTAGGTCTTTTTGAA